>NC_072385.2:45094381-45397411 GCF_028885625.2 Pongo pygmaeus | reverse complement strand
ATTTAGAAGACACACCAAAAAAAAGAAAAAACACTTAAATTTATTTTCAAGGATGAGATAGTTAGCAAGAAAATAATAGGTAAAATAAATGTGTCTGGCTACAGGTACAGGATTAAAAAAGTAAAGCAGAACTAGTAATTTTAACATAGACAGAAAAAATGTAATCAGGCAAAGAAATAAATGGAGTCAAAGACACATAAGGTAAGCTTAGTAAAGGGATAAAGTTCAGAAAAAAAGGCAAAAAAAGTTACAGATAATTATAGAAAGGACAGAAAACAGGCACCCAATATAAATGGATAATTGATGTGTTTTAATTATGGAATTTAATAAAATGGCATATGAAATAAAATGTAATAACATAATGACCAGAATGTCACTATGTTTAAGTGAAGATATGTTAAAACACCCCACCATAACATATATGTGAATTACATATTTATTAAATACATAAATATTAAAAGATAAATCTATAACAAAGAATTTATATGAATATATATGTGACTTGGTATTTAAAGAGACTATTTATAAGCCAGAAGAAAAAGGAATTCTAAAAGAAACAAAAAATAAATATAAAAAGAAAGCAACAGAAGCCTAACATAAAGTTTCTAAGTAGAAGTTTTAAATCAATGTCAAACACAAAATTATACACTGAAGAAAATCAATACATGTAAAAATAAAAGTAAACTATAACAATCAAAGACATCTCGCAAAATGATAAAGACAGCAAATTTGAATTAGAAAAATAATCCATAAAATGAAAAATTAATAAATTAGACCTCATCTAAATTGAAGTTTTTGATCTGAAAAAAAATCTGTATTAAAGGGATGTAATAAATTGAAAGTGGACTTATGTAATTTAGCAAATTAACTCTTGAGCAATTATCTCAGAGAAATAAAACATTATTATACAGAAACTTGTACACAAATGTTCACAGAAGATTTATTTATAGTAGCTAAATCAAGGAAATTACCCAAATGTCTTTCAGTAAGTAAACAGTTAAACAAACTGGGGTAATCTATATTATAGAATACATTCAGAAATAAAAGCAATAAACTATTGATACATCCAACTTTGATGAGCCTCAGGGGTATTATGCTCAGTGAAATAAGCCAATCTCGAAATGGTACTTATGGCATGATGTCTTTTATGTGGTGTTTGCCAAGGGTTAAGGATGGGGTAGAGAAGGTGAGTGTGGCTATAAAAGGGTAACACCAGGAGTCGTGTGGTGATGATTTAGCTGAGTTTCTTGATTACAGTGGAAGTTATAGAAGGCCACATAAATGATTCATTCACATCGAGCTACACACACATAAACACAATCACATAAACAAAAATTGTGTGCGTGTGTAACTTGTGAAAACTGAATAAGTTCTATGGATGACACCAATGTTAATTTCCTGTCTTTGGTATTGTACTGTAGTTTGAAAGATGTCAACACTGGAGGAAGTTGAATGAAGATGTATGAGACTTCTGTATATTTCTTTGCAACTTCCTGTGAACCTATAACTATGTAAAAATAAAAAGTAAAAAAAACTTAAGCTTTATTACTTGAAAACCTTGAAAAAAATGAGTTGCCCTTTTTTTATCAAATGATTGGCAAAAAACTTAAAGCCTTATGCCTCCCTCTGCTGGTGGGAATGGAGGGGGATGGAAAAGCCATTACTTTGGTGGCTGCAATGTGGATTTCTACAAAGTTTCCTAAGTAATCTCTGCTCACTATTGGAGTGAAATTTAAAATATGTATACTTGTTGGCCCAAACTTACTACTAAGAAAATTGCCTATAGAACTAAAAACTCCGTGTTGTCTAAGGAAACATCTGAATGCCTATCAGTAAGAAATGGCTAAATATATTGTGCTATTTTCATATTATGAAAAATTATGCAATTTTTGAAAGAAAGAGTTAATTTCATACAATTGATCTGTTTATTATACAATATCAAGTGTAAAAGCAGAAATACAAAAATGTTTTATAACACATAATCCAGTGTTTGAGAACCTACAATAATAACCACAGAACTATAGCATACACAATATAGTAAATTTTTTTCACATATTAAATATGATTCACGTTTCTTGGGGTGACTATAGTTTTCTCACTAATAGAAGAACAGTAAGTTGATTAAACCAAAAATCATAACACAATTATATAGGAAGTCAGAGCACTCCGTTCTTAAGCTCTGCTCTAAGGAGAAACTATTTAACCAGCCTAATGTGCTACATACAGTTTTATTATTGTCTAACTGACTGGGGAAAGAGAAATACTCAACTCCATCCAGCTCTAACATCCTGCCCCACCTACATGGGTGGAGAAAGAGGCAAAGAGACACTTGTGATGTTTACAGTCCACAGACATAAGCTCACTAAAGCACTGAACCCTAAGCATAGAAGTATAGAATGCTTCTCTCCCCCATACCTTACCCCCATATTATTAAAGGCCTATTTCTAGCACTTCCCTTCACCCAATATATTTTATCTGGCTATCAAGTAAAAATTATAAGGCATAATAAAAGGCAAAAAGACACGGTTTGAAGATACCAAGCAAGAGTCGGAACCAGACATGGCAGGGATGTTGTAATTTTTAATAAAGGAGCAATGTAAACTGAAAGATGAAGATCCCAAGAAAAAGCAAAAAAAGAGAAAATGCTAGAGATTAAAAAACAAAATGAAACAGAACACTGTAACAGAAAGGACTGGGTATGGCTGAGAAAAAAAAAAGTCTGATCTTGAGAGTATATCAATAGAAATCTCCAAAACTGAAGAGAAAAGAGAATAAAGACTGAAAACCAAAGGCCCAAGAACTGTGAGACATATACAAAAGGCGTTACATTGTTTAACTCTTTTTCTCTTTAGAAAAAAAAAAGAGTGCAGTTTGCTGCCAATATTCACGTAATTTTACATAAACACACTCATTGAGGCTGAAGCAAATCTGACTGATTTTCAATGTGAAATAAAATATAAAATCTGTTCTTGGAATTATTTCTAAACAGAACTTGTCTCTAATCCTAATATAACAGAAATGTATATGATAATCAGTATTTAATAATTTTTTTGTGGTAAATTTCAAAGCACAGAAAAACATAAAGCGGAATATCACATTCCACAAAAAAATATCACGTTTCTCTTCAGATTGTCTTGCTAGGCTTGTCTTTGTACAAGCAGCAAACTTTGCAGCGACCAGTTGGATTTCGTTTCCCTGACGTTGATGATACGCTCTTGGGGAAAGGTCTTCCATACAGGCGAAGAGGAATGACATCATCAGAGCAAGGATGACCTGGAAGACTTTGCTGCCCTGGCCTGTGATGCTTTAAGAGCATTTTTTCAGTCAATGTCAGTCTGAAGTTTATATGGCTAATCATGTGCTCAGGATTGTCCTTCTTGAACAGGGCATAGAGGTTCATTCAGCACTGTAATGTTTAGAAGGTGATGAAAGAATTTCTTAGACCAAATCTTGTGCCTTTTGAAGAAGAGAGCATCAAATCAGCTGAGTCCACTGCCCCCATCTTCTCATTACAGTCCACAGTGGCATATGACTTCTTAGTTTTCTTTCCATTTCTGTTGTCTACTTCAATTACAGTATCATTGTGGAATGCTGACCACATTCTCACCTTCTTCTTTTTGAGGTAAACACCGTAGCTGCAAGTGCTGCCAGCAAGTATTCCTGGGCAAAAGGTAAATGGGTTAATGGACATGAAGAAAAAGGAGGAGGACGGGGTGGAGGGCTGGTAAACAAAACCATATTGAATGAAAATTTTTCTAAATTAATGTCAGATATCAAACCACAGATCCAGGAAGATCAGGAAAAACCAAGCAGTATAAATGCCAAAATAAGCAGATAAGCAAAACAAACAAACAAAAACAAAAAACACTTGAGCATATAATTTTTAAACTTATAGGAAGTCAAAAACAAAGAAAAAGTATTGAAAGCAGAGAGAGAGAGAGAGCATGAACATAAGAGAAACAAACGTTTCATGTAGAGGAGCAAATATAAATATTGCATCCAACTTCTGTGAAACAGGAAGCATTCTTCACTTCAATGCAAGCAAGAGGAGAGTAGAGTGAAGTATGTCGTGTCGAGAGAAGAAAATCACCAACTTAGGATTCTGTTTTCTACGAAATCATCCTTCAAAAGGAAATGATAAATGATGGCTTTCTCAGACAAACAAAAATTCAGAAAAATTTGTTGCCGTAAACATGCTTTGTAATAAATAGAAAAAGAAAAGTTCTTTTGAGAGAAGGAATATAGTATAGGTCAGAAATTTGAATTTACATAAAAGAAGAGCATCAAGAAGAAATAAGTGAGGGAAAAATTAAGGAACATATTTTCCTTATTCTTAACTGATATAATTTTTTTCAAAATAATAGTAATGTGATTATTATGCATGCTGATGTGTACATTTACATATATAAATACACACATATACACATATATGCATACTTATTTATACTTACATATAAGTGAAATGAATGACAATAATACAACAAATGGAAAAAATTAGGAATACTTTGTTATTATCAGGTACTCACATGACCTATGAAATGGTATAGGAGTATTTGAAAGTAGGTTTGGATTAGTTGTAAATGTATATTGAAAACTTCAGAGCAATACTAAAAGTGGTTAGAAAATCTAATATGCTAATAAAGGAGAGAAAATAGAAGTGCATAAGATGCTAAATTAAAACCATAAAAAAGCAGAAACAAGTAGAAGATAAACATAGAAAAAAAAACACCAAAGGACAATAAATAGAAAACAGTGAAAATGTGGTAGACATTAATCCAAGGCGTTGATAATTAGTTGGAGCATCAAGTGTCTAAATGTACAAATTAAAAGATATGTTATTAGAGTGTATCAAAAAGGAAGATTCAACTATGGGGTCTATAAGAAACCTAATTAAAATATTAAAGCACATATAGATTGAAAAGTATATGAATGGAGAAAGATATACCATGCTAATATTAATCAAAAGAAAGCACAAGTAGCTATATTAATTTCAGAAAAGAAGATCTCAAAGCAAGGAAATTTATCATGGACAGAAAGAGCATTACAAACGAAAAAGGGGCCAATTCTTCAAGAAGACAAAGCAATGCTTAACATAAGTGAGCTTAACAGCAGACTGTCAAAATAAATGTGGCAAAAACTGGTAGAACTACAAGAGGGTACAGCTGAGTCCACGATTACAGTTAAAGGCTTTAACACTTTACTATCAGAAATGGATAGATCCAGCAGGCCAAAAACCCATAAAAACAGTCAAACTGAATAACACTATCAATGAACTATGTATAATTGCCATGTGCACACTATTTTGTCCAAATACATATTTTTTCAAGATCACATGGAATATTCTGTGTGATAAACTTAATTCTGGGTCATAAAACACACAGTAACATATTTAAAAAAATAGAAATCATTCAGTGCCTTCTCTCAAACCACAATGGGATTAAAATATAAATCAATACCAAAATGTAGAAAATACCCAAATATGTGGAGATTAAACAGCACACTTCCAAATAACAAAAGAGTCAAAGAAGAAATCTCAGGAGAAATTTAAGAAGATTTTGAACGAAATGGAAATAGAAACATGACTCATCAATATTTGTGGAATACAGCAAAGAGGTGCTGAGAGAGAAATTTATATTATCAAATGCATAAATTAGAAAGAAGAAAAATCTAAAATCAATAATCTAAGCTTTCACTGTATGAAAGTAGAAAAAGAAGATCAAATTAAATCTAAATTAAGCAGAAGAAAGGAAATAAATATTAGAGCAGATATCAAAAAAATTGAAAACAGGAAGTCAATAGAAAAAAAACATTGAAAGCTAATACTATAAAAATACAGATAACATTGATAAGCCTCAAACCAAGCTAAGGAAACACAGAAAGCACACACATTACTAATAGCAGAACTGAAAGAGGGGACATCACTACAGATCCTATGAAGCTTAAAAGGATATTATAGGAATATTATAAACAATGCTATGACCTAAGCTTGATAACTGTGATGAAATGGACAAAGTCCTTGAAAGAAGCAATCTACCAAAACTAACTAAAAGAAATAGACAGTATAAACTGCCCTACATATATTTTATATATTTAATAAACTGAATAAATAACTAGCAACCTTTTTAAAAATAAAACACCAGATTCAGATGGATTCAATGGTGAATTCTACCAAATATTTGAGGAAGAAATTATTCAAATTCTCAATCTATTTCACAAGATAGAAGCAAAGGGCATACTTCCTAAGTCATTCTGTGAGGGAAATACTAGTCTACTAACAGAAACAGGCAAAGACATTACAAGAAAATAGAACTACAAATATTTCTCATGAACATAGATGCAAAAATCCTCCAAAAAGTATTAGCAAATAGACTACAACAATGTATAAAAAACACTATACAGTATAGTATGCCAAGTTGGATTTATGCTAGGTGTGAAAGGCTCATTCAGTAGTCAAAAATTAATTGATTTAATCCAATGTCAATTCTTGTGCATCCAACACAAGTGAGCATCCAGAGAATGGGATATTATTTATTGCCTAAATAAACAAGCTATCAAACCATGAAAGAACATGGAGGAAATGTAAATGCATATTACTAAGTGAAAAAGTCAATCTGAAAAGACTGCGTATTATATTATTTCAACTAGATGATGTTCTGTAAAAGACAAAAGCATAGAGACAGTGAAAGGATCAGTGGTCGTTAGGGATTTGGGAGGGTGGGGGATGAATGGGGGAGGTGAACAGAGAATTTTTAGGGCAGTGAAACTGTTATGTCTGATACTACAAAAATGGATATTTCCTATTATACATTTTTCAAAACCTGTAATATGTATGACATGATAAGTGAACCCTAATGTAAACTAAGAAGCCCTAATCTAAACTCTGGGTGATAATGTTGTGTCAATGTAGATTCACTATGGTGGGGGATGTTGATAACTGGGGAGGCTTTGCCTGTGTCAGAGAAAGATACAAGAATCTGCACCTTCTTCTCAATTTTGCTGTGAACCCAAAACTGCTCTAAAAATGAGCTCTTTAAAAACATAACTTCTTAGAAAATAATTAGTTATTTCCACTACCTAATATAGCAACTTGAATTGTGGGAAAACGAGTAACAGTGAAAGATTTGTCATATTTTCTTTTATTACAAATCAATTATTAAAAATATTATTCTTACAAAATAATCTTTTTTGAATTTCAGAGTATTACTATTACCAGTAAAAATTAATGATAAACCTTTAAAAAGTCTGCCTTGTAATTGGTTATTTTGTCTCAAAAATCTGTTGCCCTTAAGTATCCAGAACATGTAAACTTTTGTAAGAATTCTTCTTTCATCAGAAAAAGGCTTTGAAATTTTCTTATACTATCAATAGGCTGGGAGTATACTATTCTTAATTCTAAATGGGAACCTCCCCTTTCTGTATGTTAACATACCGTGCCAAAACGTTGATAACAGCAGCTAAAGTGGATCACTCCACACTGGACAAAGATAAGAATTGATAAAGTTTGTAAGAACAGCCTACGTTTAGATCCAGGTGGGAAGCAGGCCACTGTGTGTCTCCAATCTTGGTCACGTTCAACTGCATGAGGACAGACTTACATAGGTCAGTTTCCTTGTAGTTCAACTTTCTTGCCAAATCCTGTTTGGGGGTCCATAAGTGTAAAAGCACATGTAATATATATACATATATTATATATATGTGTGTGTGTGTAATAATATATATATTACGTGTATACATTTATATATACATGTAGTATATATACTATATATATTACATGTATACATGTATATATACATGTAATATATATATGTTATATATATTCTCTCTCTCTCTCTCTCTCTCTCTCTCTCTCTATATATATATATATATATATATATATATACATATATGACTTGGGAAAGAAGAGTCTTGGAAGTGGAATTGTTTGTGTCCATTAACCTGGATTCAGTGTTCGTAGGGTGGAGTTTGACCCTATTTGTAGGGGATTTGGGGGCTTATCAAGGAAAAAGAGGTGACCACAGAGTAGCAGTAGCACACACATTTATTGGGTGAAACTCTGAGGGGCTCACAGGGACAAGTCCTTCACAGCAGGAGTCTTTGCAGAGGTGAAGGTGCCAGGTTGCTATTCAGAAAGGAAGGGAAACAAGAAAACACCTGAGGAAAGGGACACTGGAGAAAGGGGCTTATGTGTCTAGGTGATGTCACACAGCAGCTTGATGGGGAGCCTCTGGGTTAGAAAGCTCAAGAAGACAGTTGCAGTTTGGGGGTTTTATTGCCTGAATCTTACTTTATTTATTGGCAGCAGGTGAGGTTTCCTGGCATATGCAAAGCAAGCAGTGTCTAAATGGCAAAAAATAATAATAATAAAATTTGAGGGCTATTTTTGAAATAATTGGTTGTGTAAAATTTGAATTTGATGATAGTAGTTTAAAAATAAACCTGCAGTTTAGCAATACACAACTTTGAGGGCAGTAAACAGAGCTTTGATTCATTTATATAACACTGTTGCACATCCTGTAATGTTTGTTCTGTTGATTTTATCAACCCAAACTGTCCGAACCCATAATGCTTTGCACTAGAATACATACCCAGATGTGTGTTTCCTTCCCATACCCAAATGGAGGTTCCTTATGACATTGATTGTGGTGATGGATTCATGGGTGTGTACTAATCTTCAGACTCATGAAATTGTGTACATTAAATATGTACAATTTTTTGGTATGTCAGTTATCTCAATAAAGTGGTTTCAAAAATCTCAACTAGCAGAGGGATATTCCCCAAATGCAGATTGTCTAGAGTGGATTCCTGGCTTCAAGGCACTTGTAATGAAAGCTGGTTGTCTTTTCTAAATAACTATAAATTGTCACCCAGAAGAAGTAAAATTCATGGCTAACCATTCTGTTTTACAGGTTCAGAGAAGGCTTTGTGGACGTGTTTATCCTCCGAATTTATATATTCTCTCTAAACACTGGGAGACATTAGTATGTTTACATGTCTGACTTCTCCGGGTTGTCAAGATCCCATTTTTGATCTACCTAATACGAATTTGTATCCAAATGTTTAAATTCTTTTTCTTTCATTTTACTTGAAGTAAATACTAAAAAATCCTACAGAGGTACTCTACCCAACCATAAAAATGAGTGTGAGAATCATGTGTTGGAGATGAGGGCTTTTTATCTGTAAATGCTAAACTTTCTGCTGAGCCCAGCTCATCCACGGACTAACTGGATAAAGTGAGACAATAATTCCATTGCCTACCTGAGCATTCCCCACTTTTAAAAGTTTTTAACTGCCTCTAACATCTCTGCTCTAGGCTCATTCTTGAAGACAAGGTCCTCTATCTTGAAAAGAAGTTTTTCTTAAAAGCCAGAGCTTGTTTAACAATTTTCAGTTTTTTTAATATGAGATTTGTCTATTCCACCTTGTAAGAAAATTTGATTTGCCAGACAAATGAAAAGTGGAAAATTCAAGAAGGGTTTAGAGATAGAATCAAGGACAATAGCATTTTAAACTGTGGTTACATCTGTCTTTGAAATAAGAATTTGTATAAATATACAGAAATGACAAGGTAAATAATTTTTTTGTATTTTTAATTTAGATAAGATAGTTTACTTGCAGAAAAATGGAGACTATGAACCTAGAATTCTCAAATTCAATGTTTTTTCTTCCAGTTTAAATAATTTCAAGAATCTATAAAATACTTACATAAACTTTAAATAAAGAAATTTTAAGAGCTTCAGAAAAAATCAAGGACCAAATTAAATCCCTTACACTAGTTTCTGAAATCAACCAAAATTGTTTTTTAACTACTGTGTTTTATTTCCAATGAACAACAATCAAAAACATTAGATAAAGTAAGATGCAATAGGTGAATGAATTGTTTGGTGGTCACTCTTAGTTATAATGAGATGATAATGAGACAATATCTTCATCAGAAAGTGGAAATGGTGACTTTCTGCCTTAAGGGAGCAGGGGACTCACAGTTGTAAACTTCCCCTCCGTCTTGATCTTTTGTGTGCAGGAGCCGAGGGTAACCCACTGTTTCAGTGGTCTTTGAGCAGCAACAGTCCTCATCTTTCTGTAATTCTAGAAATGTTCATACTGGGCTCTTCTAAAACGCTTTTTATGCCAAATAGAAAAATAAGGATCAGTAATAAAATAAAAAGAAATAAAATAACTTATGAACTCCTGGAAGTAGTTGTGGGATAAAATTATAAAGTTTAACAAAAAACTAGAGCCTACAACAACTTACTAAAAACTAATTTAGTCAAATTTTACTCTTATTTTATATTCTTGCCCTCATAAATTAGGAATTTTCTCAACCCAGAGAATGATTGCCTTTCTTATATTCTGGAATCCTAACAGCCATAGGTGAAATTTGAAACTATGAGAATTTATGCTAACCAGTTATCCTAGGAAATCTGGTTACACAAAAATTAACTATTTAGAGTAAAATAAAAGGAAAAATTTGTTGATCCCATGGAAATAATTAACTGAATATTTGCTGATCAATAAAGCTAATCCTAAGTATGCCCCTAAATAACAGCGACATCGTTGTTTCTGGATTAATGCTAAGTGTTCAAGATTCATTAAAAGTAATTTGCCTTGGATTCAGACTCATAGTATTGGTCATAACTGTAATTCAACTACCACCAGAACCTGTAGAAGACAACAACAAAAAAGAAGAGATAATGAGAAATATGTTACGAAATGTATCCCAATGTTAACATTTATGAAGGAGAGGGAGGTGTTTTATGAATATCTATTCTCATAGCACTGATATCTTCAATTTGATAAGCAAATACAAATCTTTAAACCAGAATTTGGAACAGGGTAAATATAGCTCTCATGAATTTGACTTGACTGCATCCTGGGGTTGTATTGACATAAGGACTAGATGGAGGTACATACAGCAGAAGTAATGAAAATTATACTGTCAAATTTTAGATCCTCCTAACTAAAGCACTAGCTCAGAGACTGTATAAAGGTGAAAAAAAAAGTTATGTGAAAATGCCCTGGAACTGTTTCTGGGCTGCCTAGTAACATCCTGGCTGTGGTTGGATGGCTGATTTACCCCAGCTGGAAGTATCAGTACTGTACAGCTGAAATTTGCGGGCACTCCCCTCTGCATTTGTCACCAAATGGCTTATACTTTTATTTTCAAAATCCACTCATGATTCTAAGAACTCTCCTTTTCTTTCACAAAAGGCAGTTGAGGCAAATCAAAGACTTTTGGGATACAATCTTATATCTGCTATGAATTGACAAAGTCTACTTAGATTTTTGCAAACTAAATATTTTCACTATTTGCTGTGAGGCACACTCCCCCTGAGTATAGCTTGTGATTACATGCAATCACAGGCATGTAAGTGGAGGTTTGGTATAACCAGTAATGGAGAGGTAGGAAGTTAGAAAGTGGGAAAATACCAATTTCTGATTATTACCAAATATTATCGCGTTAAAAATATAACAAAACCTGCTAATCCTAACATATACCCAACCTTTGTAGCCATGAGTATGCCTCAATTTTCTTGCTGTTATGCTGACTAAATCTCATTGGCAAATGCAGGAAACACAGGGAGGATCAGAATGCACTTTCCAGGTAGCTCTCTCTTCTGTCACGTCTAGTTGCTCAGAGAGCACTTTGATCACCTTCATTCTTCTGCTTGAGCCATGTGAAGTAAGGCTGTTAGAGTGACGGGGCCAGAACAGTCTGGATCTTCCTGCAAATTATTCCCTCCAGTCATCTAACATCTACCTGTGAAGCCAACTCAGAATCTGCCATGCAGGCAGTCCCCGTGCAAACACCTGTGGACAGCTGGGCCATCCCAAGTAGGGAGGTTTGTGTTCAGGGTTTTACCACTGTTTGAGGACCTTGAAGACCCTGTTCACAGCAATAAACCCCAACATCCTCAGCCTCCACTTTGCTGAATTTAAGTGTGAAACCTGTCCCTGACCTGCTGCCACTGAACCTGTTTGGGACTCCATAGAATTTGTTAGAAATTGTGTAGATAAGACGCTGTGGAGACTGGCCTGGCTTCTGCAGGTACCAATACAAATAGGTGTTTCCATCACTATGCAGGAGGCTCTAACTAGACCTGCAGGAGACGGAAGCCGGCTCTCCAGGAGGGACAGGCAGGGAGAGCAGATGCTGGGTCATCACAATATCCCCACTGGATCCTAAAATAATAACAGTGAGAAGTACAAGGTTACATATAAACAATGTGAGACATTTTTATAATTTAGTTTTATTGTATACATTAGGCTACTTTTTTGTGTTTGATTAGATTCATACACTACATTTATCCAATATCCAAAAATAATCCAATAATTAAAGGCACAAAGTGGCCTCTTTCTTTTTGAAGTTCTCAACAGTAAAGTTCTTTTTTCCTTGTGGCTCGTTCTTAGTTCTTACAGGTCTAAATATTAAATTCCCTTTGCTGGAGGACAAGAAATCTGCATCTGACGTGTAGACAGAACAACAAATGGGAGGCTGCAGATTCCCCAGAGCTCACCCTCCAGTCCCATTCTCCTCTCTTCTGTCCTTACCAGGGACCCAGAGCATCAGCAGCCCCAGGAGCTGAGCAGGGAGCCTCATTGTGAGAAGGTGAACTGTGGAGTCCTGATCAGTCAAGGCAAAGTTAGAGCTGAGCTTTTATCTCAGACTCACAGGGGAAGGTCTTCCCTAGGGGACAACATGCAAATCCCCTGGTGAGTGAAGCAGTGAAGAAATGAAGAAAGATCCAGTTGGGGTCGAAGAGTGGGTTTCTTATGTAAGCAAAGTGACACAAAATATCTTTTGTGTTGATGAAACCAAAATAAAATATTGGTGTTGCCTGGCTTAGAAGGGCGACATTCTGAAATACTATGAATCAATGTGGAAGACACTGTGACTGCAGCCTGTCACTCTTCACAATTCATATGTTGCTGATGCAATGGAGATTCTGATGATGAAGATGTGTGTCAATCTCTAGGTGGTGAATAGGCTTTCTTCTTAGCTCCACCCAGCTAATTCTGAGGAGGAACTAGCTCTCACTAACTCTGGTGCTCATTGATAGAATGTCTCCAAGTATCAGGATGAACTCGAAACAGTTCTAGAGTTATTTGGCTGTGGTTGCAAGGCTGATTTCCCCCAGCTTGTATTTCACTGTAGCTGGTATTTCTGGGCACTTGGCTCTACAGCTGCCATTAAATGGCACTAAATGATGTCCCAGTGAATAAGCTAGCTGTAATGTGTGCTTCATAAACAAGGAGAAAATTAGAGTTCACGGGAAGAGGAAGGCATATTCCATTCCATTGTATCTAATGTGTGTCATTGTCTTTGAAGGGAGGAAGGCCCTGGTAGGCCTCTTTGGATTCTAGAGGCAAGAAATTCTGTACCTTGGAATACTGTACTGGCTCACTGACCGACTGATACAGGAGTCAGCCAGCCTTGAGTGGGACCTGGGGTAAAAAAAGGGCTCTGCAGCAGGTTCATCCTGTAGCACAAGCAGCCCTGCCTCTCAGGCCAGTGCAGATGCAGATGAATTGGACAGCACAATCAACCATCTGGACATAATTAACACTTCGAGAACAATCCACCAGCACAGCAGATTGCATAATCTTTTCAAAAAGTTTACTAAAATAGACCATATTGTTACCAGAAAAGGGGACTTTGATTCAAACTCCAAGAGAGGATTCTTGGATTTCATGCAGGAAGAAATTCAAGGAAAGTTGGAAAGTGCAGTGAGAAGAGATAGTTCATTGAAAATTACTACATTACAGAGTAAGGCATCCTCAGAAAGCAAGCAGAGGAACATACCATCTTTGTTTTAAGTTTTTCTTATATAAGAGTGTTGTCTATGTAAAGACTAAACTAAGCTGTGCATACATGCGGATGAGCAGACATTATGACGAAATTTATTATTCTGTTGATTTAAGGGAAATTATTCTTGACATTCTAGTGTGTTATCTTGGAAATGAGGACTGTGTCTTGCAAAGAAACATATTCATTGGGGCAATGTGTTATAAAAAAAGATTTTATCTACTTATGATCCAATAATTAATTTAGACTGACTTCAACAGATTTTTTTAATGACAAAAAGCAGAAGATGGTATAAGAGGAAAATACAATACAACAGAAAACACAAGCTATTATAATTCTTGCTTCATGGATTTTTACATATCTATTAGACATATGCTGGGTATATGTGTGCAATGATAATCTAAAAACTGAATGCTAACTAGCTTAAGGAATGCCTGCATTACACTGAGTCTTGCCCATTTTTCCAATTATAAAGAAAGCTGCAGTAATATTTGTATGAGTATCAAACCTTCCAGCTGCTGTGATGGAGGTAGAGCAGATTTACTGAGATAAAAGCCTTGGAAACAGTAGAGGTTTGTCCTGTGATGTTATGGGTGTTGCTGTGGTTGTTGTTGTTAGGAAATACAGCGGGAGTGAAAGCAAGTAGAAGATTGACAAGCTCGGCTCTTCCTCATACTCACAACCCCCTCTAGAGATGGACAGATGGTGGTACAGGAATCTCTGACACCTCTTAAAAGTCTTTTGCTCTTTCCAGAATGTTTCCTGACAAGTATTGTTTTGAGTCACAGATTAGGTGAAACTGAGTGTAGAAGAAAGGACTAGAGCAAAGGAAGAAGTTTTCCATCCCAGATAGTTGTTGTAGGAACAGGGAAATGGAATTTTTCATAGATTTATGCCGCACTTGTATCATGTTGGGGAGAGAGGCATCAAACCAGGCTCATTCCTGAAAGAATCATTACATTATTTTAGAGAGAAAGAACTACAAATTTCTTGTCAAATAGATATTTAAAATTTAAAGCTACTGAATTTTTTTTTTTTTTTTTTTTTTTGAGATAGAGTCTCGCTCTGTCATCTGGGATGGAGTGCAGTGGCACGATCTTGGCTCACCGCAAACTCTGACTCTCTGATTGAAGCAATTCTCCTGCCTCAGCCTCCCAAGTAGCTGGGATTACAAGTGTATGACAACATACCTGGCTAATTTTCATATTTTTAGTAGGGTCAGGGTTTTGCCATGTTGGCCAGGCTGGTCTCAAACTCCTGATCTCAGGTGATCTGTCTGCCTTGGCCTCCCAAAGTACTGGGATTACAGGCTTGAGCCACTGTGCCCAGCCCTACTGAGGTATTAATATTATTCATCTTCTTGAATACACCAAGTGGTAAAGTACAAATCCATAATTTAAACTTGAAATTTCTACTCCTATGTGAATTATACTAGTGAGGAACAAAAAAATTCTCTATTGGTTGGGAGATGATGTTTGACAGTGGTCAGTTTGTGAAGTGGAGGCTTATGTCACAGTACTTTTTACAGTATTACATATAAACATGAATGGCCTCATACCCAGAAGAATCAGTATTTCTCATGAGCCATATTACCACCAAGAAAGAACTGAATTGAAGCCTGTGACTACTTGATGAAGGGTGTATAAAGAAGAGGGAAAGAAAAAGGACACAAAACACAATATCGTGAATGGAAAGGAGAAAGTCATTACACAGCCTATAAGAGTAAAAAAATAAAGAGGATATTATGAGTAATTTTATGTCAACTAACTTGACAAAAGTGGTGCAGGGCAGGTTCTTGGCTTCACTCAGGAAGGAATGCAGCATAAGCTGGTGGTAGAAGAAAACAGCGTTACTCAGGTGGCACTGTTACAGCTCTGTGACTGTTCTTGTGGAACAGAGCTACCCCATAGGCAGTGTGCCAAGAGCAGCAGTGTAGGGGCAGTTTTGCAGTCATATTTATCCCTGCTTTTAATGACATGCTAATTAAGGAGTGGGTTATTCAGAAATAACTAGAAAATGGGCAGTAACTTTCAGATGTTGCCATGGCAATGATAAACTGATATGGCACTGGTGGGCATGTCTTATGGACAGGTGCTTCCAGTGCCTCTTCCTTGCGTCAGCCACTCTTCAATCTGGTCCCGGGTTGAGTCCCACCTACCTCCTACCTCATTGCCCCTCAGAGATTAGATACTCCTCCTTAATCTTAAGGAGACTGCAGAAGAGCAGAGTCCATTTTCTGTGAGTGCTTCCTTCTGACTTTATGGGTGCAGGCCTTCCCTAGCCTTTGAGGAGTAAAAATCTTTGGTACCTGAACTTAGGGCCCCAATGGCAGGATGCTTTCATTTGTGAGGTCAGAAGACAGAATGGATTGAAAGACTTATGACAGACTGTATCATCTTTACACGAAATTTAGAAGATATAAACTTTACTAGGAGGTTAAACAAAATTATAATTGGAAGAAAGAGAAAAATTAATGCTCCTATGTCCACCCACAGAACAAAGTTATTAATCTATGTGTTTGCAAAACAACAGCCTTAGGTTTTCTAGGTTTTCTAAATGGAGGTTGTGGTGTCCACCTTTTGTGCCTGCAGGACCTTGTAAGAAACAGGTTTAATCCTGGACAGCTAGTGGCTTCCTGAAGCCTAGCAGTAGTTGGAGTAATTAAGAATATCTGATAAGGGCCCCTTTATTTTTGTTATAATTAATTATTGGGGATCCATCAGAAGCTGATGTCTCTGTCCTGGGCCAGGTACTGGAGAGTATTGTTCCTCAACTTCACCAATAAGCCATGGTTCTCTCAAATCAAACCTTCTCACTGCACCAATTTTGCCAAGAAGGTTTGCTGTGCACTGGTTGCCAACTTACCCAAATCTGGTGAGACATAGCACCCATGCACAACCAGTTACATGAAGTGGATTACTACTTACAGAGAGTCAGCCACAGAGAACACAAAGCTGCGGGGGCCTGATTGACACTAGACTGTGCCTACCCCACAAGGACTGCAGCTGAGGGACCCTGGAATACAGCCCACCCTGGGTTTTATATCTTAGAATCACATGACACACTGGGCTAGAGTGATGACAAAATTCCTGTTTCTATTAGGGACAGAAACGGAATCCAGGCCAATCATGCCCTATCTCAGAATGTTACATTTTCAGAACATTCTACAGTTATTCCAGAAAACTACAATCAAGAAAGGGAAGGGGACTGGGTTGATTCATGACAAAATGGAAACTGTTCTGCAAATACCATAGTGAAATCATAACTTAGTAATCTTTTTGTGACTGGCTTATTTCACTTAGTGTAATGTCCTCTAGTTTCATCTATGTTATAGCATGTGTCAGAATTTCCCTTTTTAAAGCTAAATAATATGCTATTGTATTTATATACCACATTCGGATTACCAGTTCCCTCCTTTGTGAACATTTGAGTTGCTTCTACCTTTTGTCTATTGTGAATAATCCGGTTCTGAATGTGGGTATACAAATATCTCCTCAAGTTAATATCTTAAATTACTTGGGTATATGTCCAAAAGTGGAATTGCTGAATTATATAGTATTTCCATTATTAATTCTTCAGGGAATCGCCATCTGGCTTCCCACAGCAGGTGGGCCATTTACTCCTGGGACACGACAGTGTCCACAGGAGTTCCAGTTCCCTAAATTCTCACCAAGGCTGGTCATTTTCTGTTGGAAAAAAAAATACTAATAGGTGTGAGGTGGGTTTTGTTTTTATTTTTCTACGGATTAATAATATTAAGCATCTGTTCCTATGCTAGTTATCTAATTATCTCTAAAGAATATTCTTTAGAGAAATGTTGATTCATATTCTTTTCTCATTTTTAATCAGGTATTTTATTTTAATGTTGACATGTAGGACTTATTTTTATATAGCATTATTAACCCCTTATCAGATATATGATTTACAAGTATTTTCTTCTGTTCCTCATGTTGCATTTTCACTGTGTTGATTATGTCTTTTGATGCCCATTTTACATTTTTATGTAGTCCAATTTATTTTCTTTTCTACTTTTGCCTGTATTATGGTGTTAAAGGCGTTAGTATTTAAATTTCTATAAATACTGACTTAGTATGCTGAGAAGGTCACACTCCACCATCTCTCTGATGATGGAGCTAAGAGTGTTACACTCTCTCATTTTGTACCAGGGCACAGTGCAGCTACGTGAGAACCCAGTGGCTTTCCCAAGCTTATTTGTCTTGCATTTTTGGTGACATGGTTGTTGTTCTCATTGGCTTCCTCTGGCAGGTCCACCTGGAAAGCATTATATTTAGCAGGAAAAAAGGAGGCTGTGAATGATGTCACTGTAAACTGTGTATATTCCATGTTGCAAATGTCAAATCCATGAAGCATAAAAGGATTTACTAGAGGATATTAAATTCCTTGCAAATTGTTGAAAAGTCTTAAGGAACAGGCTCCAGGCAAAGCCTCTGGAACAATTCCAAGAATGGCACTGCTGGTGCAGGCTGGGGAGGAGCTCCTGCTGCCTGAGACTCCACATTCAAGCTGTCTCCTGCAAGAAAGAGAGCAGCTCTTCTCACTACTGCCCCCAGAAGGACACTCACTCTGCTATCAAGTACCAGAGATCTGACCCCTTTCTCTGTAGCCCTTCCTGTGTTGATTACGTCTTCATTTCAGTTTCATGTAGATTCATCTGTTTTCACGGGTACAGGGGTTATTCCTGCGCAAGTCCACCCTATGGCTTTCTGTTGTAGATACACATCTTTCTACACTTGAATTTCCAGTCATTACTAGTATCAACAGCAACATGCTACCACCAAACATAAAAATTTCCTTTACAAAGAACATCATGCTACCCATGTAGCATTGTGCTCCCCAAAATGTGGGGAAACTCCAATCTGTTCAGCCCAACACCATCTAGGAAAAAAGGATCTTCTCTCATAAGCCATTAATCTGTCTACTTACTATTTAATTTGTGGTCTAAATTATAAAGGTGGCTAAAAATAGCACTTTGAATTTTATATAAAAGATTAAATTATTTAAAATACATATATGCATGACACATTTAGTTATTGTCACCAGCTTCCTTCATATTTATTTTATTCTCTAGTTTCTGGCAATACTTTCTCTATGGTAGAGTCTGGAAAGGCTGCTCCTCATGTCCTTGTCTTCCTAAGTCCCAGATGTGGTGAAGAATGCCCATCAGCTGTGTTACTACATAGTGGTCTTTGATTGAGATGAGGGAGGGGAAGTGCCTGATCTCACTCAAATGTGCTCATTTTCCTGGTCTGGGTCACAGCCAGGCAGCACAGTCCTGTGGGCACAATATCTTCACTCGCCAGGTTTCTATCAAAATGAGAGTGTCCTTCTTGACTGTGGAAAACACGTGGTTGGGAGAGGATCAAGGAACAGCAACAGGAGTACTTGGAGTTGCCTGAGCTTCCAGTCTGGTTTCCCCAAATGTTTTCAATCCATTTAATTCATGATAATAAACACCTTTCTGCCTAACCAGACATAATGGCTTTTCTCAGATCCAACTGATTCACTGATAAACCTATAGAGAAAAAATAAATACACTTTTCCATGTTTAAGCTGACCAGGAGGCTGTCCCTGTTGTTTCCACCTCCTTATCCTGTTTTGCGTTTCATCTTCCCTTTGCCTCACTGGTGATCCCGGTGCAGGGAATGCTTCACATGACTGTGATCCCTAGAACTTCATCCTGATGACTGTTGAAATCTTCTCTGAGTTTTACCAGTGGAAATGGCAATAAATAGAAAGATTCCAGAAGGTCCCCTAGGGTCCATATTTTCTGTACTTCCTCTCTAAGATATGTAAAATTAATTCTATTTGCTCTTGCTTTATATGGGCTAGATCTATGGCCCCAGCACATACCCTAATGCCCTGTGTTGACCACTTATCCAGTGTTGTATTAAGTCTAAATGGTCACATGCTTATCATATCATTTCTTCCAATTTAATGGTATAATTGTCATGTCAATTCTTTGGATTAAGAACCATCAACCAGGCTGGGCGTGGTGACTTACACCTGTAATCCCAGCACTTTGGAAGGCTGATGTGCGCAGATCACGAGGTCAAGAGATTGAGACCATCTTGGCCAATATGGGGAAACTCCATCTCTACTAAAAATACAAAAATTAGTTAGGCATGGTGGCACACACCTGTAGTCCCAGCTACTTGGGAGGCTGAGGCAGGAGAATAGCTTGAACCCGGGAGGCAGAGGTTGCAATGAGCTGAGATCACACCACTGTACTCCAGCCTGGTGACAGAGCAAGACTACATGAAAAAAAAAAAGCGACCGACAAGAAAACTGCAGCCCTAAGAAAACAGAAATAGAGTATTTCAAGCTGTTCAGTTGGCATAACAATGATGAGTCTACAGCTCATTTTCAACATATAAATATTCTGTTTATGGGAGTAACAGCGCCATTCACGGTTAGTGTTTCAGGGCGTCCACGACTTCTGACAGCATAGCAATTCAATAGCACAAGGGTTTGTGTGCCAGCTTTGCTCGACTAATAATGGGATTTTCTCTGTCTATAGGGAAAGCTGCACCTGTGCGCATGACAAGATCATGAGCTACACTTCGCTTCACTTCTTTTTTGAGGTAAATAGCTTGCTTGACTAGTATATCCTTGGCTTTGAAAGGTTGTAGTGTGAAAGTTAATTGTAGGAATTAGGTTATTCTTGTCATACCCAACAGAGCCAAGAAACCAGGAGGGAAATGCACTCAGGGTGCAAAATATTGTTGTTTCTAGAATGCAAGTTAAATATGCCCTATTATCCCATGGAACTAATGTTTATGGTTTTTTTGAAGAAACATAGAAATTGACTCCCCCAGTCTTAAAACTCAAGATAGTTATATTTGTCTTATCTCAGTTCTTTTCTCAGGAAACCAACCATCAGTCCTCCCAGATACTATCAAGGAGCTGAAACATACATATCACTGAATCAGGACAATGGAACGTCAGAATCTTCACCCATTACGATTGGTCAACTGACCTCTTGCTTCTTGTTGACCAAATTATCTTCCTTACCCTTCCTTAATTCCTGTTTTCCCACATTTCTTCCCTGCTATATAAACCCATAATTTTAGTTAGTCAGGGAGATACATTTGAGAGTGGTATCCCATCTCCTCAGTTGCAGCACCTGATTAAAGCCTGTTCCTTGGCAATACTTGTCTTAGTGATTGGTTTTCTGTGTGGTGAGCAGCAGGATCTACACCAAATCCCTGGCATTTCAGTAACAAAATTCTCTGTAAGCTTCACTGCTTTGGCTTCTTGTAACTTGAAATCACATTTATCCATAACTTCTGAGATAACTTGATATAATTCTAGGATTCACTTTGTCCACCACTGCTTCCCAGTCTGAGCTTGCCAGCTCCCAACCCTTCCTAATGCCAATGAACTTTCTCAAAGAGCCACAGATAACATTTTCCCTTTTTCATAACACTCTAACCTTCTGTTTGTTTTTCCAACATATTGAAGACCACTGAGTTTTCCTGTATGCCCCATTTGGCAAATATTTCTTTGCAAACAAAACATTAAATTTAGAGATTCATCTCTACATTTTATTTAGACTCCAGTAGTTTAGGCTCTAGTTCTCCGTATTAAGACAATTCCTGCTTAGAACATCTATAGTGGCTTCTTTTCTGTTATATGAATTCCAACTAAAGCCATAAACTAGACTCCTCAGGTGTAAGCATCTCTGTCTTTTTAAAATAAGAGAGGCATTGTTATGTCTGTGGAGTTGGGGCTGAGAAAGAGAAAAGAATCAGGGTGCAGAGGTGATTTCATGTTGCCCCTCTGCCAACACCATCAGAGTGTGGCTGCATCTGAGGAACACTCTCAGCTGATAGAGGCATCAGGAGGAGCAGTTGGGGCAGCCCAGCCTCACACATCTGCTTCCCTGGGGGTTTATGTTTGGGTGTGTAACACTGTGGGAGGGACACTGTTATACTGTTGACAGTAATAAGTCACAAAATCTTCAGGCTGCAGGCTGCTGATGGTGAGAGTGTAATCTGTCCCAGATCCACTGCCGCTGAACCTTGATGGGACCCCACTTTGTAAACTGGAGGCAGCATAGATCAGGAGCTTAGCGGGTTTCCCTGGTTTCTGCTGATACCAGGCTAAAGCACTGCTAATGCCCTGACTCGCCCAACAAGTGATGGTGACTCTGTCTCCCACAGATGCAGACACGGAAGATGGAGACTGGGTCATCTGGATGTCACATCTGGCACCTGAGATTGGAAACATAAAAACAAAGGGTCCACACAATTAATCATGTTATAAGAGAATTTCCCTGAATAGTAAAGCAGTACTCAGCACACTGGGCTGAGTAAACTGCTAGTGTTCTCCTTCCTTACCTGGGAGCCAGAGCAACAGGAGCCCCAGGAGCTGAGCGGGGACCCTCATGTCCATGCTGTGTCCTGACTGGGTCTGACTCCTGCACGAAGTGTGACCAGCCTATTAATAAATCTTCAGGGCAGGAGGATGTACTTTGGGAATATGCAAATGAGAAGAAGATGGGGCAGGCTGGGTACAGCTGCAGGGCTGGCTCATCTCAGTAACTCAGCACTGGCTCGGTGTCCCCAAGTGTCCCAGGTAAGACCAGGGTAGCACAAATTTGTCTGCAGAGAATGTGTTTCTATTGGGGAATATTTTGTTATGAGAAACATTTTTTAGGAATTTTTTGACAAGTTGAAATATTCCTCAGGAGTCGATGCAGTCATGTATTTCATTGGTGTATGGGGATTATTTAGGAGAATATTCTTGTTTGTAGGAAATACATAGTAAAATGCTAGATGACAGGATTGTCAGGTCTTCAAAAGCCTCATATAATTCGGATTAGGGAAAGGGATACTTTGTCCTATACTTGCAACATTTCTGTGAGTTTAACATTGTTCCTTTCTAAAAACATTAAAAATAAAATTTATCGACATGATGCCATATATATTTGTAAGTATTAGGTAATGGCGTTACGGCATTGTTTTTACCAGTATTAGCTGAAGCAATTTACTACAGATACACAGATGATACCATGTTTCCTCAATGCATGCAGCACTCACAAATCCACCATTATTAGGAGCTACAGGTCTCTTTAATACCCAGAGACTAAATGGGCTGTACCTGATTCATTTTTTGGGCACCTTCATAGTCTACCTTCTTTTCTGCCATTGCGAATTATTTCCCAAAGTTCATCTCTCTTAGTGAGGGTGACCACTGCATTGAGCATGTCCCTGCCATGATACATCATCAATGACACTTTCTTCTTTCACTTTTTATCGGTGAGTTAGGACATCATCCTGGCCAAGACACCAGCCTCCCTGTTAACATCTTTAGGAAAAACACACTCAGTCTCTTATAGAGCAACTGCCTATGCTATGTACAAGGAGAAATCAATTGGATCCAAATGAAACTGGACACAGATTTGCACTCATTATTTCTCACATCTCTAATGTGCCCCAAAATGTCCTAGCGTGGCTCAGTAGCAGGGAAAGTGGATCCAACTATATCAGCATCAGTGGGCTACAGCCTAGGGCTGTACAAAATTTTACTGATGCCTGACTAGGGGAGCCAAATCACAGTGCTGTAGCCCGTGCACAAACCTTCCTGCTGCTTTGTAAGCTGCCTGAATTTTAAGGGAACTTGCTTACATTGGGAGAAAGGAAGAAAGCTCCATTTGTCCTCTAAATGTTTGCTGAAAATGAACAGACAAAAGGAAGATTAGTAACAGAAAAGGCAAACAAAATTCAGTTAAAGTGCAGCAGGATATCATCTCAGGGTGATTACCCAGATAACTCAATGAGATCCAGTTCATATTTCCTTTCTAGGGAAGAGGGAATTGGGAAGTGTAGGCAACCTGGAGAGAACAGATAAGAATAGAAGTGCATCCTCAAAAGAACAGGTAATACCCTTTCTGGATAAAGCATCAACTTCCAGTCTCTTTTATTTTGATTCCTGTTTTTTGTTAATCTTTCTGCATATAAAAATTCCCAGGATGAATTTCCTTGACAATTGTTTTTCTTCTGGAGAATCTGCTTTTAGGCAGATAAGGGATATTTAGGGAAAGCCTATTTGTGCATTTGCTGCTTTCTAAATGCCTTTGGTTTTACATAATCATCATACCAATGCAGCATAATTTGAGATGTTATTTCCTGGAATCCTTTACTTGCAACCACCTGCCAAGATCCTGTTCCAGAGAGATGCAGCTACAGACTGAAAGAGCAGTTGACCCCTGAACAACGTGGAGATTGGGGCACTGACCACTGGTGCAGATGAAAACCTGTGGGTGCAGATGAAAACCTGTGTAGAACTTTTTCATGCCTAACTTAAGTACAATAGCTTACTTTTGACTAGAAGCCTTAGTGATAAAATAGCTAGTTGATATATTATGGTCTCTATTCTTCTAATAAAATGTGCTAAAGGAAAAAAGTTATTAAGAAGATCATAAAAATGAGAAAATATATTTACTACTTATTAAGTGCTTGCTTACAGGTGACACACACGGAAGAAAATATAAGTGGATCTGCAAATTTCAAACCCAAGTTATTCAAGAGTTAAATGTACCATGATGAATGTAGCAGTCCCCATCTATAGTCTAGGGCTTTTCCCTTTGCTGTACCTCTGCTGACTTCCAATGGCCATATATATGTCTTATGTTCTTTAGGATCTTGTGCAGAGAACTCTGCCTGCATGCATTTCTGGCCAGATGGCCTGGAATGTGTATCTCTTAGGAAAGTTTTATGGTTTGACTGTGTCCTCCAGAATCCATCTGTTGTAAAGTTAATTCTCAGTGTAAAGATATTGCCAGGTGGGGCCTAGTGGGATGTATTTAGGTCATGAGGGTGGAGCCCTCTAGTGGAATACATTATTGACACAATAAACGGATTATAGGGCTGGGATCTCTCTCTCTCCTGCTCCTCTGTCATGTTAAGACATGGCCTTTCTTCCTTTGAAGAACTGAATGATCCAGGCTTCATCTTGAAAGCAGAGAAAGCAGACCTTAACCTGCCCATGACTCGATCTTAAATTTCCCATTCTCCAGAAGTATGAGAAAATAAATTTCTGTTCTTTATGAGTTACACAGTAATAAGGAATCTGTTACAGCAGCTTGAAAGAGAACAAGACAGACAGCTCAAAATCAGTGAGGACAGGATGAGGTGTATACATACCCCAGCTTTCTCATTTCTCAGGTGGAACAGCCCAGAGGAATTTAGTCCATATTTCCACATGCAGTTGATCTTCAGTTATCCTGAGTCAGTTGGGTTGTTGATGTGTCTTTTACCACTCATCTTCTGTTCCCTCCTTCACCTTCCTCCTTTTCTCCCAGTGTAAATTTGCTGCTTAAAAAGGAATCCTCATTGCTGATGGAGCCAAACTAATATAGTTTAAAAAAAATCGTTATTCTTTTGTATGAGGGGTATTTCTCACCTGAATTCTTATCATTTCTTTTTCTTTGACATGTAGGAATATTCAGGAAGAATTTAATTTTTCTTTACCAATCTATTTTAGATTGAATTTACGCAGCGATATTTTTTTCTGTGTGTTAAAACCAAAAATTAAGTTGTAAGCCACCAACCAGCTGAATGGACTCCTCTTTTGGCAGAGAGAACTTCAAAGAAATCTGAAAAACTAGGTTAGGCCATGACTGGCAGATGGGTTTAGAGGTGCCTCATTATACTTTCCTCCCTTTGGTGTTCAGACACAACTGACCAGCATTATCATTACAACAGAGATCTTTGGACTGACAAAACAGATGATTTGTAGCAATAAGATGCCATACTCCAACGTGACAGATAATAGGCCATGAAAAATATATAAATATTTTACTCTAAAAATATTTCTTTGACATATTCTGAGTGGCCCTGCAACGCTACTTGTTGTGGGGGAATCTGCAGAGAATCTCCTCCCCTTACTAAGTCTTTTCCAAAGAGTCTGACATTTTTTTTTAAGGTCTGATAAGCAACATTCACCGTCTACTTTGTCTGCTACCCATAGGATTCATCTACATGACAAGAACCTTGGCTTCCACACCCCCTTATCTAAAGTCAAGTATTTCTTTATGATGAATTCAACTCTTTAGGCAGAGCTTAACTCTTTCAACCAGTTGCCAATCAGGAAACCTTTGAATCCACCTGTGACCTGGAAGCCCCTGCTTCAAGATATCCCACCTTTCTAGGACAAAGTAATGTATATCTTATATGTATTGATTTGTGTCTTTGCCTGTAACTGTGTCTCCCTAAAGTGTATAAAACCAACATGTAATCCAACCACCTTGGGCACGTTTGCAGGACCCCCTAAGGCTGTGTCACAGGCCATAAGCCTTATCTTTGGCAAATAAACCTATACATTGATTGGTACCTGTCTCAGATACTGCTTTGTTTACACTGGGTCACAAAATTTAAAAATCCTCTAAAACTATCTACACATCCATAAATCTACAGTAGAGACAGTGGAGTGAACTTACCCCAACAGTTAAAACTCACAAGTTAGAGGACTCACAGGTTAGACTCTGACTAAGTCTAAGATTTTGTCCAACTCTCTTGCTTCATAAAAATACTTTTTGATTTTTAAAATTTCACTTTAGAGAAGGACAGTTTTGAGGAATATGTTTATTGTTGGTGGAATGAATAATGTCCCCACCCCAAAAGATGTCCATGTCCTCGTCTCTGGAGCTCAAGTGTTACAGGAGTTATTAAGAAATTGTTTTAGGCAGATAGAGAGGAAAAGGGGTCCTTGGGAAGGTTTTCTTCCTTTTAAAGCAACTCCAGAATAGTTTCTTGTCTAGCGGGAAAGCCCTGGCTGTTAGAGCCAGGTTGGCAAGCTTTGATATGCAAATACCAACCATTAGAAACTGGGTTCGCCGAAACATGGCGATTCCCACCTTCTTCTTCCTTGCCCCCACATGTGCCTGGAAACATAGCTGCCCCCACATATCTCCATGTGCATAGAACACTATGGTGCCCTACATTTGCATATTAAAAGGCTAGGGTGGCCTCAGGGCCAGTTTTTTCAGCAGGCTGCCCGAAAGACATGCCTGGTCAAACCAATCCCCTGAGCGCTATGCAAATCAGACACCACCTTCTCTAGCCTCCTCATATAACCAGCCACTTTTCTGCTGTACATGGAGGTTTCTCTTTGTTTGAATCCCCCAACCCTCTGTCTCTGTATGGGGGAGCTGTTTTCTTCTTCCTTCCTTCTTGTGTATTAAATTTTTCTCTCCTTAAAACCACTTCATGTGTTTGTTTCTGTGTCGTTTTATCCAAAGCAGCATGAGACCAAGAACTCTTGTGTTCCTGCAGTCATCGGAGCCATATCATAAGGATTCTACCTTACATAGCAAAAAAAGAACTTGACAGATGTAAGATAAGGATTTTCAGAATAAGCAACTTGTTTAACCAGATGAAATCAATACAATCACAAAGGTCCTTAAAATAGAGGAGGAGGCTGGCAGTCAGAGAGGAGCTGGGACAATGGGGAGGGATGTGGTTTGAGGAAGGAAGGGGCCATGGAACCAGAAATGTGGGAGCACCTTGAAGATAAAAGCAGAAGATCCAGTTCTCTCCTCTGGAGCCTCCAGAAGGATTACAGCCCTACTGACACATTAACATTAGCTCAGTGAGACTTCTGACCCCCAGAACTACAGGGTAATACATTTATGTTGTGTGAAGTCAGTGAGACTGTGGCAATTTAAACAGCAGTGTTGGAAACTAATGCAAGGGGAAGAGATGTCTTTCACCTTACTGAGCGCATGGCTGTCCTCTGTTCTTGGAAATATTTCTACCTTGTTATCTGGTGTCAGTTATGACAAGAGACAGAAAATTTTTCTGAGAGAAGAGCTAGCACGAGAATTCTTTTTAGCTAGAAAATCTCTTGGGGAAAATCCCATGACTATCTCTTATATGATCTGGATATCACAGAGTTTAGTGATCAGATCTCACAGCACATGATAAGAGGAAGAGGGTTTTGTTTGTTGCTTTGTTTTCATGTTACGAGGAAAATAAGATTTTCAGGACACAATCTGTGAGGGACAGAGTTTTTTCACAGAGAGAACTTCAAAGAAATCTGAAAATATCATAAGAGAAAGAGGAGATGTAGAAGGAGTCAGGGCAATGAAACATGTGTCCCAGCTCCCAAACCTAAACTAAAGTCATTGATTTTGGAAGGTGAAGCAAAGCTCTTCACCTTCTATCTTCTTATGAAGGATCAAATTCTTCCCAGAGTCCCTACCCCTCCTTCAGTCCCATGACTTTGCATTGTGAAGCTAATCACACGAGACTTTAATCCCTGCTCCTGTCCCAGGCTGGGAGAGACTCACTGTCCTCACGATGGCCAGCAGGCTAGAGCTGGTGCCCTAGGCACCAAAGGAGAAGAGGATGGTTTCTGTGCAGGCGATAAGAGCTTTACCACACTGCATTTCACTATAATTCTATGTTAAGTTGTGTGGAGAGAAGAGAACATATGGACAACTTTATCTGGTGGGGTTGGAAGAAGCCAGACTCTGAGAATGACAATGAATTCACATGTCTAATTTTCCAGGTGGAAAATGCCAGCTTCAGCATTTGTGGAAATGTGGACTGTGAGTTTAAGAACAAGACAGACTTTCAGGTATTGCAATAAATGAGGAGACATTTGGAATAGGGTCCTTAGCCCAGGGGTAAGGTCAGGCTGGCAGTGCCTGAGAACTGCCAGGTGCTCTCCCTGGGCTATGGTGGAAGCAGCTGCTCTCCTGAGCCACAGGGCTGAGGACCTGGGAGGAGCCACAGGCCCTGCCCACAGGGCTGCCTGTCAGGGGCTTCAGGGAAGGAAACTGCTCACAAATTCACGGGAGCTGCATTAAGCGTATATCCCCCAGCCTGGCAAGAGTGAAAGTCTCAGAGACCCAGACCTTAGGGCTGGCGCTGGGTTCCTGGGCTGGCTACTGTCCACTCTGTCCTCCCTGATCCTGAATGACTGGGACCCTGCTGGAGCCAATGAGGGAGGGTCAGCCAATGTCCTCAAAGTCTTTACTTAGCCAGACTCTGTTCTGCTTGGAAAGAAAAGGAACACACACTACACAAATAAACATAAAATTATGTGTGTCTGCAATATGAATTTCTAATATAAACTTTACAGATTGAATACATATAATACTTTAGAAATAAGTTGTATTTATATATTTGTATGTACTATGCATCTATGAATAAATATGTGATGCATGTTGATAAATAAAGAGATAAAATTTTGATTGCTAGTATAATGTATAGTTTTAAACTTTAATAAATTCAATGTGAACATTGAAAATGAGCCCTAGGTGCACCACCTCATGGGCCCTTCCTCACTACAGAGCCTGAGGGTCGTAAAGCTCAGGACCCTCTTCCATGCCCCCCTGGGCCGAGAGCTGTGAACTGCCCATTGCTGAGGAACATGACTGACCTGAGTTGGGTCTGCGGAATCACAGAGCAGCAGATGCCCAGGAGATGGATAGTGGGTCTGGGTCCTGAATGGAGGGATGTTTTGTAGCCAGAGCTCAGCATAGATAAGTCCTCTTTTGGTCATTTCCATCAAACAAAGCAGCACATGTAGCTCAGAGGCTGCGTGGTCACAGGATGAAGCCCCTCTATGGCTCATTCCCAGTTTCCCCTCTGACTGGGGTGATGTGGGATCTCTCTGCCCAGCTTTCATGGCTCACCAGCTGCTGGGACTCTGTTGACAATGGCCTGTGTCTGCCCCACGCACAAGCTTCTCAATAGTTATCATTTTACCTTCGGGTCTCCAATAACCACAGCTTGCCAACCATGACCCTTCCACAAAGATTCATGGAGTGGGGTCAGAACTATGGGCTGGGCAATATGCCGGGCCATGTATGTAAGAGAAACAAGGCGTGGCCCGCCCATGTCTGAAGCGAGGATGCATTTTCATCATAAATTGGGAGTAGGCGGTGGGAGAAAACATCCTGACATGCTCCATGCAGTGATGCCCACAAGATACACTAGTGGTGTCCATAGAGGAGGTGGGAAGGGGGTGTCAGGCAAAGAGGGGATGTGAATTCAGAGGTGTCCCCCAGCCTGTTTCCCTGAGAAGATTTCAGACCATTAGCAACCCCTGGTCAGAGCTTTTGCTAGGGAAGATTTGTGCAGGACAGGGACAGGAGGAGGGATCACCTACCTCTGAAGGTATCTTGATTGCTGATGTCCAGAGTGACATCTGTTCAGGCCCACTGTCCCTGACCCAGGCAGGGATCATGTCCAGGAGGGCAGCAGGAGCTAGCAGGAACTCTGATCCAGGCCTGGGTTCTGCTGGTGCCAGGCTAGGATATTCTTTATACTCTGGCCAGCTCTGCAGGTGACAGTGACCGTCTCACTTGAGACACAAGGAGGGGGATGAAGATGGCATCCACACCACATGCTCACTGTCATCCAAGTGGGGGAATAAGCATGCAGATCCCCAAATATTAATACCAGGCTTGTAGTTCATCCAACTTGATGCAATTCTGATCAGAAGGAGAAACAGTCTAACAACTTCATCATCAAGGAAAGTTCATGTTTAATACAAACTATCTGAGGCTGAAGCCTGACTTCCCCTTCCTTACCAGGCAGTCAGAACAGCAGGAGCAAGAGGAGAAAAGCTGGGTCCCAAAGCCCACAAGGTGCCTTCTGAGGCTGACTCTGCTCAGAGGCGGTGGCCACAGTGGATGAGTCTCCTGGGACTGCCACACCAACATACCCTGAGCCGAATGGCTTCCACCACAGACATTTATTGTTAATTTTAACAGACATTTATTGCGAATGTATTAGAACCCTGGAAGTTTCAAGGTCAAGGTCCAGAAGAATTTGCTTTCTGGTGAAAACGCTGTTTCTTGTTTTCAGATGTCCTCTCTGGATACATCCTCACATGGGTTCAGCAATGTGCAGGGGCATGTGTCAGAGAAGTAAGTGCATGCTTTCCTTGGTGCATGCTTGAAGGCTGGTGAGGGGTTAAGGAATCGCTCAATGATGTTTCTTTTTATTAGGACAGGAATCCTAGTAAATCAGAGCCCCAAGGTTTTCACTTCATTTCACCCTAATTACCTCTTCATAACCTCTATGTCTAAATACAGTAATTTTGCAGGTTGGAGATTCAAAATATGAATTTGTGAAACACAATTCAGTTCATAGCAGGTGCGCTTTGAGGACGTGCCCAAGGCAGTAGGAAGGGCAAGGCGAGGCTTCCAGTCTCAGAGCACAGAGGGTGTTTTCCCACCACTCAGCACACTGGCAGCTCCTCCCAGGTGATCCAGGTCACACATGAGACCCCATTCCCGCCTTGGGCACTGCCTGCTGCTAATGGAACAATATCACCCTTAATTTTCACTATTTCTAAGATCAGACTTCTATTTTATGTTTATTATGGGGTTTGTCCAATGGCCAGGTTTGTAACATAACCTCCAATGGTAGGTTTGTGACATAACATCAAATAGAATTTTAGATGCTGGTTTCCAGTGAGACTTGATGGAGTTTTTTCATGGGTTTTCATGGAGTTGATCTTATTACATCCACCATTAGGCTGCATTCTGTAGGGAACACAAAATGATTCCTCTCCTCAATAAACCAGTCACCTAGTTGAGGATAAAGGGTGTTCAGAAAAGATTGTCGCAAAACAATTAGGGGCTAGATTCTGTGATCCATGTGAGATGCCAATGACATGATTCTGTGTAGGGACCAGCCCCACAGGGTCAGTGGGTCTCTCCCTGTGTGCAGTGACGAGAGAGTGTAGAAATAAAGACACAAGACAAAGAGATAAAAGAAAAGACAGCTGAGCCCGGGGGACCACTACCACCAATGCGCAGAGACCAGTAGTGGCCCCGAATGTCTGGCTGCGCTGTTATTTATTGGATACAAGGCAGAAGGGGCAGGGTAAAGAGTGTGAGTCACCTCCAATGATAGGTAAGGTCACGTGGGTCATGTGTCCACTGGACAGGGGGCCCTTCCCTGCCTGGCAGCCGAGGCAGAGAGAGAGAGGGAGAGAGAGAGAGACAGCTTATGCCGTTATTTCTGCATATCAGGGACTATTAGTACTTTCACTAATTTACTACTGCTATCTAGAAGGCAGAGCCAGGCATACAGGATGGAACATGAAGGCGGTCTAGGAGTGTGACCACTGAAGCACAGCATCACAGGGAGACGGTTAGGCCTCTGGATAACTGCGGGCGAGCCTGACTGATGTCAGGCCCTCCACAAGAGGTGGAGGAGCAGAGTCTTCTCTAAACTCCCCCGGGGAAAGGGAGACCCCCCCCCCCTTTCCCGGTCTGCTAAGTAGCGGGTGTTTTCCCTTGACACTTACGCTGCCACTGGACCACAGTCCACCTGGCAATGGGCGTCTTCCCAGAGGCTGGCGTCACTGCTAGACAAAGGAGCCCTCTGGTGGCCCTGTCTGGGCATAACAGAAGGCTCGCACTCTTGTCTTCTGGTCACACCTCACTATGTCCCCTCAGCTCCTATCTCTGTATGGCCTGGTTTTTCCTAGACTATGATTATAGAGCAAGGATTATTATAATATTGGAATAAAAAGTAATTGCTACAAACTAATGATTAATGATATTCATATATAATCATATCTAAGATCTATATCTGGTATAACTATTCTTGTTTTATATTTTATTATACTGGAACAGCTCGTGTCCTCTGTCTCTTGCCTCGGCGCCTGGGTGGCTTGCCGCCCACAATTCTGGAAAGGAGAAGGTGAGGTTGTGAGGGGCCCTGCAGAGCACAATGCCCTGGGGTGGGGAGCAGAGGGCCCCTGGTCTGGATCTGTCTCCCAGCTTCATTCCTCCCATTCGTGAAACAGTGGCTGCACCAGCCAGGAAGCATCTGAGACCACCTGATTCTCTGGACTAACAGCTGCTGAGGTTTGTGCTGTGAGCTGTAACACTGTGAGTGCCTAACAGTAACCATTTAGATCAGCACTAATGAAAATAAGCTTTTAAGATGGTGAAAATGTCTATATTTATGCTTTGCAAGGGTAGCCGTTATATGTCATATGTGGCTACTGAGCACTTGAAATGTAGTTAAAACAGCTAAGGATCTACATTGTTAATTTTAATTAATTCCAATATACATGTTTGTGGCTGGGCACTGCAAATGTTTGCATGTGAGACAGGGAAGTTTGAGATGGTAATAAACAGCAATGTCATCAGGACAACCAATCTGCTGAATGTTAAGCAGAGAGGATCCCAGGACCACTGCACCAAGCTGGGGTGAAAAAGGTGGAAAGAGCATGTGGATGGATCTTTGGAACCCTCCCAGGATTCTGCTGCTTCCAGGTGAATGATGTAAACTCTCTGTCTTGAAGACACTGAAATGGAAACTAGCAACTGGGGACCAGAGTGTTTCTCCTGGAATCTGAGGTGGAAACAGAACACAAATCTTCCCCAGTATTAATAATATCCCTCTCCGTAGGCTTCACAGCAGAGAGGTGCTGTCTGATCAAGTGGGAGGTGAATGCTGTGCTCCCTAATCAATAGTCTTTCTCAGTCCCATGGGACTCATGAACCCTGTCACATGCAGCCAGCGCAGTTGAAGCCGGAGCACCATGACCCAGAGGGCCAGAGCCCCATGTCCAGTGTCCAGCGTTGCCTCTGCCTTCGGTGATCCCACCCTACAGGACCCAGTGATGAAGGTACGAGTGGCAGGGAAGGGCTTTGGGGAGCCTGCCAACTAACAATAAGGGTGCAGACCTGGGCTTCCAGCTTCTGAGCAAGGGAACATTCTATGTCATAGGTGTGATCCAGGTCAAGGTGTTTGATAAAAGATATTACAATAAATTATATTCTTAAGGAAATAAAAACACGTAAGGCATCTGATTATTATAGGACTATTTGGGTTTTATACCACTAAAGTGGTAAAAATAAATTTTTCAATGTGCAGTGGTTTATCAGGAATCTCCCAGCCCCTGCCCTTCCCATGATGATTCCGTGGTCTTTGCAGGTCGTATGGTCACTTGGCGGCCTTCTTACCAATCAGATGCATCATCAGTACAACACCAAGATCTTCACTGATCAACATAAATTGAATAGCTTCAACCTCCAGATACCACATACCATTGTCTGATTTTTACGTAATTTATCAACTACTGAAAGTATTCTATTCCATTTCATTATGTAGTTATTGTTCTGTGCATGGCTCATTCCCCTACTGAATATCAGTACTTGGGATCAAAAATTGTCTTATTTACTTACATGCACTAAACATTAAATGATAGCATTTTTTGGTTCTGAAAATTCTGACATTAAGTTAAAATCCCATAAAAGCAACTATATGCTTCTTTTTCTAATTAGAAGAAATATGGTGCAGTCTCCTCAACTAAGGATATTAAACTACTTTTACAGTTGAAAATGATTAATTGGACATGGGAAAACATATTGACAAAAGTAACAAGCATTATTATGATGTTGAATAAACACAGTTTGCATGTAAAGTGTACAGTTATGATTAATTGTATTCAACACAGGAGGAAGAAAGACCCTCATAGTTGGTGGGGATTGCTGGATTGGTTGGTGATTCAGTCCTTGGAAGCAAGGGGGAGCTGATGAGTGATCTCAGGCAGGCATCCAATACCAGGACCTAATATGATTAATTACAGTGTTCTTTTCCTTAAGGTTTGATATTTTAAGCTGGTCCTGCTGGGGAAGCTTTGAGCACATTCACGGAATACGTGGAATAAAGATTAAAAACAGTATATTTCAAAATACTCTTTTTTTTTTTTTTTGAGACGGAGTCTGGCTCTGTCACCCAGGCTGGAGTGCAGTGGCGCGATCTCGGCTCACTGCAAGCTCCGCCTCCCGGGTTCACGCCATTCTCCTGCCTCAGCCTCTCCGAGTAGCTGGGACTACAGGCACCCGCCACCACGCCCGGCTAATTTTTTTGTATTTTTAGTAGAGACGGGGTTTCACCGTGGTCTCGATCTCCTGACCTCGTGATCCGCCCGCCTCGGCCTCCCAAAGTGCTGGGATTACAAGCGTGAGCCACCGCGCCCGGCCTCAAAATACTCTTAAACAGCTCACACACACCCAAAGAAAAGTATCTTATAAAATATCATACCTTCCTCACCCATTCTTGATATTTGGGTTTAACCCAACAGGCTCACAATTCGACTTTCTCCACATCGTGTTTTCCAACTTGAAACATCATGTGAAGGGAATTCGTGACTGTGTCTTCCTGAAACCAAAATGTAGACTATTATTTCTTGTCATATTTTTTCACTTTGGGGTAAAATATGTGTGGTATGAAAAAAATGGAATGGAAACTGATATAACGTTTTATGACCAAATATGATGAAAATCATTAATTTAAATGTCATTTACTGTGATGTCAGTCTGCATCACTAATGACTAGATTATATCCCCAAAGTGATTTTTGAATGCATAACTAAGTGCACAGCAAACAACGTCAAACAAATAGAACTGAGTTTGCATTAGAATCAACAAATATTAACAGTAGGATACTGGTCTCACACAGTTTGGATTTTGGATGAGAATGAAAGAGGAGACAGACAATGTTTCTGATGTGCAGAACAGAAATTCACTCTAAGGATCATGGGTGAAACTCCTGTACTTCGTATGTCAAGCAAGATATGAAATAAAATGTCCATTTAGTTTTACCACCTTCTTTGAGCTCCCGAAGCTACATTCTCTTACTTGGGAGTGCCTTGGTACACTCAACTTTTGGTGAAGCATTTATCATTGAAGAATTGAGGATTCTTGATTTCAACTTCTTTAGGCCTGGAGCCCTATTATGCTCCTAAAACTAGCAATAGAGATTCATTTCTTTTTGTACTTCAGATAAATATTATTTTGGAGACAGTCTTCTTTTCAAAAGCCCTAGCTGAATGTCTATATTTATATTACCTAAGGACCAGTTTCCATACATCAAAACCTAAATATCCATTGCTTCCTGAATTCTCTGTTGACTCCTACACTGATGAAAGTGAACCTTAATATTAATCTGACTTATAAAGCCTCAGGCTTCAGGGGACTTCTTTGGAAATATGATCACTGTGTCACTCGTTTGAACCCACACTAACTGACATCTGAGTTCATGGGCTCTTTTGTCACTACATCTCCAGGCCATCACCTATTCCTTTTCTAATCGTTACCCTTTAAAAACTATTTGTCATAAATGGTTACTATTTCTCTGAAGAAAAATCCAAAGTTTTTTTTCCAACTTGTAGAAAATAGTTTATGTAAGTCTATGGAAAGAAAATGGAGAGGTAATCTTCAACAATCGTTCACATAGTCTGAAAATGACTGTGGTTAAAGATGAAGCTATGAGACAGTGTCTCTTGGGTTTCAGCTGCTGGTGGGGCAGATGTCATGCTATTGAATGGATCATTGCCCCAGATGCACCTGCAATGATTAGAAGAACAGGGTATCCCCACTTTCTCTGTTCAGCCAGGCTGAGCTAGTTTTTGTTCTGCGTTGTAGCTCATTGTAAGGAGAACTATTGCTCTGCTGACAGTAATAAGTGGCAGCATCTTCAGCTTCCAGGAGGCTGATGGTGAGGGTGAAATCTGTCTCCGATCCACTGCCACTGAACCTCAAGGGGACCCCCGACATGGACTGGGATGCAAACTTGATGAGGAGCTTTGGAGCCTGATTTGGTTTCTGCTGGTGCCAGTGTAACTTACTGCTAATGCCGTGACTGGCCCGGCAGGTGTTGGTGACTTTCTCTCCCGGAGTCCCAGACAGAAAGGTTGGGGACTGGGTCAGCACAATATTACCCCTGGAGGCTGAAAACACACAGAAAACATTAGCATAACATAACTATACGTATATCAAAATCACCACTAATCTAGTTAGACAAGCAGGAAGAATACCCATTGCTTTTTATAAATTCACATTAAAAATCACGCTAAATTTCATAAGAGGCAGGGTTCTTGATGAAAAAAAAATCACTGATTGAAATAATAATCTCACTTTTATCTTTGTCCACATATTCTCACCCGGAACACAGAGCCGCAGAAACTCCAGGAGTTGTTATGGGGACAACATCTCGCTGCTTTTCACTCGTAAGTTATGCTTAAGCCACATCTCAGAGAAAAAAATCTCTTGTAGATACTGAGAGGCAGGACAACTTTAGATGTGAGAGGAGGGACACATGCAAATTATGAGGATGTCCTATTGGTTTAAATACACAGACATCACTGTTGCCAGGAGAGCGCCCTCCCGCCTCTTCCGTGAGTCTGAGACGCGCCCTCTGCTGGCACCTGCGGATGAGCGCAGCTGAGGCTCTGACAGGGCTTGACCAGACCCAGGGCCCAGCTGCAGAGTGAAGACAGAGTCCTTCGCTGTCTCTGGGAGGCTCTGCAGTTATCTGGGGTGAACAGGAGCTCACATCCTCAGTCTCCGCTCAGGGCTACATTAACTCTCGGGCTCTCTTTCACAATGTAGGCCGAAGAAACGTTGATCCTGTGGACCTTTGACAAAGCATCACTCCATACAGCGCTGTGTTGATGAGATCATGCAATAAGCAGAAAATTATATGAATTCTCAATATACAGTGAAGACACCTAAGGAACAGAAGATAAGATTCATCCTTACAAATTCAAGGGCCTGTCTCGTTGGGGAAGATATCAGGGATTTAGAGAAGGGGAGTGAGTCGTGCTGATCATTCCTTTCAAAGTAAGGACAAATAATTGCATCTTGCACCTCCAACCAATGAGAACAAACCACAGTGTTGGCAAGCCCTCCCTGGAGTGTTGTCACAACACATTCCACTCTTGGGTCTACTACACCATCTTGTTTATCAGCTTACTTGGAAGGCTGTCTGTTTGGAGTGGGCTCAGAGAATGAGAAGTTCTGTTGCAAGTTCTGGTTCTGATACAGGTGGCTCTGTTGCTTGGGCCGTGTGATCCAGCGCATTGCTTGGGTTAGATGCATCTGTATTAGATGAAGACACTGCCAGCTCCAAAAAAGAATCACATCGTCAATCTCTGGGGTTCTAGAGGACGACAGTGTAATGCACAGAAAGCAAACACACGAACAATTTTCTGTTTAAAATGTAGCTATCAGAATATCTCAGGGTATTCTAGTAGATGTGCACATAAGGAAATAAATAGCTATGTGACTAAGCTGCCCCTCATACATTGAGAATTTTAGTCTCAACAATTTATATGTCCAGGTGATGCTCAGAACTACTCAATGTTACAGTGAAGACTGTACTTTAGAATTGAGTGAAAGCAGATTCAGAGAGAGCATGCTTCACTTAGAATGACAGGTGCTCCAGTTTCCCATATAACTCTCATCTCTTATGCTAATGTTCAATGACCTCACGGATTTTCCCATTCAGCTAATTCCAGAGCAGAAAAACATAAAAACAAGAACAAACAAGCAAAACCAAAATGACAAAAAAGCTAGGCTTCTTCTTGAATGAATCTGCACCATACATTTGTGTAAATAAAAGTGAACTCCTCCCACACTACGGCCACAATCATGGGTGGCTGAAATTTTACCTGGAGTCAGAAGATAGTTGAGCAGGACACGTAGTAATCAAACTAATGTGGCTAGAAAAGGGTGAGTTAATTATATAGATGGATTCCTGGAAAGCTGGTTGGGCAACGTCTTAGAAAAAGAAGATTGGAAGATCAGATACAAGAAGCTCTAGAGAAGAGACATGTGAATGCACTCCTGTGAGTAGGAAATTATGCGTGCAGAATTTTGTTTATTGTATCAAAACAGCAGAGAACATCTGCCATAGGTGAGACATCAACCAACAATCCATACTCAAGACTCATCCACCTCTATACAGACTAACTGAATCTAGACTTTTCTCTTAACTCGCACAGTATTTGAATAATAAATTTTTATGCAAAGCAGCCACGGTTACCTGGAGTGCACATGGTCAACACATGAGCCATGACTTTCCATCACCATCTGCACCAGTGCTGATCCCACTATTGCCACTTCTGAGAATCTGATTCCCCACAGCAGAGACAAATACCATCAGAAATTTGGTGATAATTTGGGATATTAGATCACTTTCCCTGGAGGTGGCTGTAACACATTTGTACTAGGATTCTTCTGTATTCTAGATAAATGTTTGCCTTTTCTACTGACCTATAATTGATTATTACAGTGCTCAGAGTCTGTAGGTTTTATTGATATGGAAATCTTTCATAATCAGGGCACCAAAACGTGGGGAAAGAAACGAAATAATAGACACATGATCATGGCATCTATTGGTCCTATCAAATACTTCACCCAAAAAAGTCCATGTGGGTATGACATTCTACTGACTTCAGACATTCTCCTTCAATATATGCTGAATCTTTGAACTGATTACCATGTTAGCATAAAGCAATGGTTTAGAAAGCCCTAGGGCAAAAGCAGGAGCAAACTCTCTTATGATTCACAGGAACACAGCTGGGTTACATGGGTTCCCAGTCATGCAATTTTAGACCCTGCTGACCACAGGGCCTGATACACAGGAGTGGATGCCTTTACTTGTATCCTCAAGTAGAATATATAGAATATTCTAAAGTGAAACCTAAAGCTATGGTCATGCAGTGTTCCCCCATGCCAATACATGCAAGGGCAACCAAATAATTACCTATTTTAGCAAAGTTAAACAGTGAAGCTATCATGAAGTGATAGTTTTCTGTTCCTTATTTGTGACAGGAGTATGTCAGGGAATGTGTCTGGACTGAAAGACAGTGAAGAACACATGTCAAAATCAGGTGATGTTTAACCTCAAATTAATATAAAGTAATACTAGGAGTCATTAAAAGAAAACAGATAAAAGAAAACATACTTAAATAAATCCAAGACTGATATGTGACCCTTTGGCTCCAGCTCTTTGAGAAGACAACAGGCTCCAGGGCTCAACAAATGCATGCACATTTTTTTAGTTTTGTACCAGCAACATGTGTCACATGTACTCATTTTCTGTTTCAGACCTTAAGCTACAAATCACCCTTTTCAAAGTAACGCTAGCCATATATGGGAATCAAAGAGGATAATTTTAAATTATTAATGCCTGCTCTTACCCTTGCCTAGTTGATTAAAAATATTTAACTGGAATTCAGGCAGCCAAATGTTGAAAAATCTTCACAAGATATTTGCAGGTATAAGTAGGATAATCAACCACTGATTTAACCGGATCTCTGCCTCTGTTCAGTCCAGCAGCCACAGCATTGGCATGAACTGGGAGCTTGTTAGACATTCAAAATATCAGGCCCTACACCATAACACAGAATCCAAATGGTCCACATATCAATCAAAACGCATTCTTCATACTAGAAACCAGGAAAATCTCAACTGGAATAGGAAAAGGATATAATTAGATAGTAACTGATATGTACTATCTTAAAATTATCTTAAAATGATTTTAAAGCAACCATTGTAAAAATGCATCAAGGAATAATTGCAAACATAAAAGAAGGTAAAATTCTAAACTTAATTTAAACGGTAATATATTGACATCAACATATTGTGAGAAGCTAGGCATATAAAGGAAATACCATGACAACCAATTTAAAAATCACTATAAAAAGAGATAACAAAAAATTAGGTAAAATTAAAGTGAAATTGTAAAAATGTTCAAAAAACCCAAAGGAAGGCAGCAAAAAGAAAACAGAGAAGCAAAAACAGATACAGCAAAAAAGTAGAGTGCAGACTTAAATCTTAATATCTCAATAATTATTAATATATTAAATATGGAAATTATGAAATTAAATAAAAGACAGCAATTGATGAATCAAAAAGTAATGTCCCAACTGTATGCCGTCTATAAGACACTCACATCAAATATAACAGTATAAGTAGATTGAATATAAACGGAAAGAAAATGGTACACTATGCAAACATTAATAAAAAGAAAGAATCAGTAGCAAATGGTAATATCAGATAAAGTAGACTACAGAGCCAAAGAATGTTACCAGGGACAGAAGGTACATTACATAATGAAGAAAGTCATTTTGGAGAGAAGACAGAGCAGTTCTAAGTGCGTAGACACCAAGCAACAGAGCAATATAGTGCGTGTGGCAGAAATTAACAAAACATTTTTACTTGGAGATTTCAAAACCCCTTCTCAATCTTCAATAGGACAACTCGACAGAAAATCAGCAAGGATAGAGACGAACTCAACAATATCATCAACCCACAGGATCTAACTGACATTTATAGAACACTCCAACCCATAACAATAGAAGTTCACACTTTTTCTTCCAAGCGCCCACACAACATACGCCAAGATAGGACACATTCTGCCCACATAACCTCTCAACACATTTGCAATAATTAAAACCATAGTGTGTTCTCTGACCACAGCGGGAACAAACTAGAAATCGATATTGAAACCATAACCCCCAAATTTTCAGTTGTATGGGAACTAAACAACACTGTTCTTTCCACAGAACCGGCCTTTGGTTTGCTTGGTGTTCAGTGTTACTTTTTCTGTTTGCGGTTTTATTGATTTCTGCCCTAATATTTATTATTTATTTTGCTCATGTTCTACTTTAGATTTAAATTGCTCCTCTTTATGTAGTTTCAGGTGGAAGCTGAGATTATTGATTTTACGCCTTTTATTTTTTGAAAAACACTCATATGCATATGTTAATATATGTGATACACATGCATAAATATGTGCAGATGCAAATGCATACATGTGGTTTTAATACCATAAATTACCCTGTAAGGACTGCTGACCTATGAGTATTTTCTTTCCTCTGAGTTCACACTTCCCTCACTTGCAAACCTGGCCACTTAATCTGCATGTTCATTGGCGTTTCAATCTAGAAATGAGCAACAATAACAAACTCATTTTATTTTATCCCGATTTTCCTGGCCACTAATACATTTAATGTCACTAAATTACAATCTATCTAATAGATTAAGGCCAAAGCCTCCAGGTCAGTTCTAATCTGACTCTTCTCACATCAAGGACTGTAATTCTGCGAACTGATGCAGGAACAAAAAACCAAATACCACATGTTCTCACTTATATTTGGGAGCTAAACATGGGGTACCCATGGTCATAAAGATGGGAACACAGTTTTTAGCCTCTTTCTAGCTTTTCTTTGTTATTCCTAATACACATTTGTTGGTATTCTTCACATGGACTGAGGTTTTATTCATTTTTCTTTACAATTTTCCCTTCTTTATATGAGATCATTTCTATTGACTTGTTTTTCAGTTCACTGATACTCGTGTCATCTTAAATTGCTGATGAGTCTCCTTAATATATTTTTCAATTGAGTTGTTGTACCTTTCATTTCTTGGATTCCCAGTAGGTCTGTTTTCATAGTTTTGTCTCTGTTTGAGAGCCGCTATTTGTTTAACCATTGTCTTTACTCCCTTTTTAAGTCTTTTATAATAGGTTAAAATAATTATTTGAACATATATTGGATAAGGGTGGAGCACATAGACACCATGGAGATGGACCATAAGGCAGGGAGCTCAGAATTAGATTAGTTGAATTTGGAATCTCTTACTACATGATGCTCCGGTGAGATTTAATTATTTTCCATGTTTTATGTTTCTCATATTAGAGATAATTTCCATTTTTAAGATAGTAACTATGTATAGAAATTCAGCTTATCAATGTCTGGAAATTTCTAACAGAAAAATTGACGAAAAGATAGTTTTTCTTAGGCCCCCACACCAATCTCTGCCTGGGACCTGAATTTGTCTTTGAGACAGTGGAATCTGTGATGAGGTTTTGAGTTGGGCAGTGAAATCACGGCAGGGCAGGCTGTGCTCTGGGTGCTGTGGAGGACAGGAGGACACTCCTTCAGGGTCTCCAAAGCCACGGGCCACTGATCTGGGGAGAAACTGCAGTCATTTCACTTTCTCATACCCAGATGAGAGGACACCTTGATCTGTGTTCATCTGATGAACTCTAAAATCTGGACCATATTCTGAAGGTGTAGTTCACACTTCTTTTCTTTGCTACAGGGACTCTCTCACTGACATGTATTGTACTCTCTGCATAGGACAGTATGTGATACATACAACTTGTTTTCTGCTAAATACCCATCAATCATGTCATTTATGAGTCTTCCATAGGTGTTACCTGCCCTATGGCTATGGGGTCTCTCAAAAGAATGGTCCAGAGGTGGAGCTGTGAAAATGTAGCTGGATGAAAAGTGTAAGCTTCAAAATAGGATAAAGAAGTGGTGATAATAATAATATTCCAAATTAGTCTGGGCTCTTGGCTGTGATTACTGGTAAGGGGGAAACAGTCTAAGTTTGGTGTTTTTTTTTTTGTTTTTTGTTTTTTTTTTCGTTTTTTGTTTTTTTTTTCAATTGATAAAACAGCCAGAGTGAAGTTCACATATCTTGAATGTGCAACTGAATAAAGTTTATGTGTAATTCATTGTCCGGATGGAATGATAGAATATTTCACATTCCCTTGTGCTTCCCTCATGGACAATCTTTGTTGGTTTTCACCCCTCCCACCCAGCAAAATTAACTGTCTTTCTGACATCTAACATAATCATTTAGGTTTTCCTGTCTTGAGCTTCATATAAATAACATTAAGTGTATTTTTATCTTTTTAGACTTGGTATTGTTCCTTACTACTTTTGAGGCCTTCATTTCTTCCAGTGGACTCAAGGTCCTGTCTGATGTCATTTCCTGGGATTCTGAAGGATTTTCTCGCAAATGTCTTATAAGACATAGCTGCTATGAATCAATGTGTTTTGTTTATTAAATAATTTTTTGTTTTTTCTTTAGATTCAAAGGATATTTTCACTGGATATAGATTTCCTGGTTGTCTTTTTTTTTCCTTTCAGCATTTAAATATGTCATTTCACTGCTTCTATCCTCTATTGGTCTTGATGAAAACTTAGCCAATGGCTATGTTGTTGTGTCTCTGTATATAGTGTCTGCTTTCATTCTTGATGCAATGCAGATTTTCTTTTTGTCTTTCAACATTTTAATATAATGTGTTCAGTTATAAATTTCTATTGATTATCTAAAAGGATTTTATTGAATTTTTAGCTAAGAATATTTTGTATTAATTTTAAAAAGTTTTTGTCATTATTTCTCCAAATATTTTTTCAGCCACTTCCTCTGTTTCTCCTCCTTTGTGACTCTCATTGTACATTTGTTGGTATCTTTTACTTTGAGCTGTAAATCCCTGAGGTCTTCTACTATTTTTTCTAAACATTTTCTTTAGTCTCAATAATTTCTATTCCTCTATTTTTAAGTTAACTGATTGTTCTGCCATCTCAAATTGCTATTAGACCTAGCTAACAAATATTTAAATTGAGTTATTGTACTTTTCATTTCTAGAGTTTCCATTTGTCCATTTTTTAATACTTTCCATTTCTTTTCTTAAGGCCATCTTTGCTGCATCTTTTTTTTTTAATATTTTCTTTTTTCTCAATGATCATAGTTTTAAAAATAATTGTTTGAACATCTGCATATTAACTGCTTTGTAGTCTTTGCTAAAGTCAATATTTAGGACAAGTTAGAATCAGCTTTCATTGACTATTTTCTGTTGTTATTATTGTAGTTGCTTTATTTTTGTTCCTTCAATAGAGATCATACTTCTCTTTTTTTCCAGGATTTTTTAAATTGAAAACTGTACATTTTTGATAGTATATTATAGTACCTCTCTTTAGATTACTGGTTTTTTAAATTTAATTTAAATTTTTTTAGAAACAGGGTCTCACTCTGTCACCCAGGCTGGAACGTTGTGGTGTGATCATAGCTTGCTGCAGCCTCAACCTCTTGGGCTCCAGTGATCCTTCAGCTTCATTCTCCTGAGTAGCTAGGACTATAGGTGAATGCCACCACTCTCTGCTGTTTTTTTTTTTTTTTAATTTTTGTAAAGACAAGGGTGTCACTACTTTGCACAGCCTGGTCTCAAATTCCTGGCCTCAAGAGATCCTTCTGCATCAGCCTCTCAAAGTACTGGGAATACAAGGTTGATCCACCATGTCAGGCCTTGAATTTGTTTCATTTTTCTGAGCATTTTAAAATTTTCTTCTTAGTTACCTGTCTGAACCTACTGATAGTACCTGACTTATGGTAGTTGGAGTTATAATTTTTTGACTTTGAGATGGTGCGAAGTTGATATGCATTCAAGCAGAAATAGTACTTCTAGTATTCCTACGACTATTTACATAAGATATTCAACACTGTTGTAAGATAAGCTTTGTGTTAGATAATGTTGCCCAACTGTAAGCTAATGTGAGTGTTCTGAGCACATTTAAGATAGGATAGGTTGAGCTATAATATTGAGTGGATTAGATATATTAAATGTATTTTCAATGCGTGATATTGAAAAATTTGTATCTCACGTGGTGTTTGACCACTGATATCTCTGCTTTTTATTCTTAATATCAATCTTTAGTTTGAATTTATAGGAACTGCACATGTATCTGCATAGCTTAGTGGTCACCAATGATTTGAGAAGAAGTTTTGCTCAAATATCTGGAGCTTATAAATCTTTTTTTTTTTATATATATTTTTCTTTTATTATTATTATTATTATTATACTTTAGGTTTTATGGTACATGTGCGCAATGTGCAGGTAAGTTACATATGTATACATGTGCCATGCTGGTGCACTGCACCCACCAACTCGTCATCTAGCATTAGGTATATCTCCCAATGCTATCCCTCCCCCCTCCCCCCACCCCACAACAGTCCCCAGAGTGTGATGTTCCCCTTCCTGTGTCCATGTGTTCTCATTGTTCAATTCCCACCTATGAGTGAGAATATGCGGTGTTTGGTTTTTTGTTCTTGCGATAGTTTACTGAGAATGATGATTTCCAATTTCATCCATGTCCCTACAAAGGACGTGAACTCATCATTTTTTATGGCTGCATAGTATTCCATGGTGTATATGTGCCACATTTTCTTTTTTTTTTTTTTTTTTTTTTTTTAGTTTTTCTTTTTTATTTTTTTTCTTTATTTTTTATTATTATTATTATTATTATTATTATTATTATTATACTTTAGGCTCTATGGTACATGTGCGCAACGTGCAGGTAAGTTACATATGTATACATGTGCCATGCTGGTGTGCTGCACCCACCAACTCGTCATCTAGCATTAGGTATATCTCCCAATGCTATCCCTCCCCCCTCCCCCCACCCCACAACAGTCCCCGAAGTGTGATGTTCCCCTTCCTGTGTCCATGTGTTCTCATTGTTCAATTCTCACCTATGAGTGAGAATATGCGGTGTTTGGTTTTTTGTTCTTGCGATAGTTTACTGAGAATGATGATTTCCAATTTCATCCATGTCCCTACAAAGGACGTGAACTCATCATTTTTTATGGCTGCATAGTATTCCATGGTGTATATGTGCCACATTTTCTTAATCCAGTCTATCATTGTTGGACATTTGGGTTGGTTCCAAGTCTTTGCTATTGTGAATAATGCCGCAATAAACATACGTGTGCATGTGTCTTTATAGCAGCATGATTTATAGTCCTTTGGGTATATACCCAGTAATGGGATGGCTGGGTCAAATGGAATTTCTAGTTCTAGATCCCTGAGGAATCGCCACACTGACTTCCACAAGGGTTGAACTAGTTTACAGTCCCACCAACAGTGTAAAAGTGTTCCTATTTCTCCACATCCTCTCCAGCACCTGTTGTTTCCTGACTTTTTAATTATTGCCATTCTAACTGGTGTGAGATGGTATCTCATTGTGGTTTTGATTTGCATTTCTCTGATGGCCAGTGATGGTGAGCATTTTTTCATGTGTTTTTTGGCTGCATAAATGTCTTCTTTTGAGAAGTGTCTGTTCATGTCCTTTGCCCACTTTTTGATGGGGTTGTTTGTTTTTTTCTTGTAAATTTGTTGGAGTTCATTGTAGATTCTGGATATTAGCCCTTTGTCAGATGAGTAGGTTGCGAAAATTTTCTCCCATTTTGTAGGTTGCCTGTTCACTCTGATGGTAGTTTCCTTTGCTGTGCAGAAGCTCTTGAGTTTAATTAGATCCCATTTGTCAATTTTGGCTTTTGTTGCCATTGCTTTTGGAGTTTTAGACATGAAGTCCTTGCCCATGCCTATGTCCTGAATGGTATTGCCTAGGTTTTCTTCTAGGGTTTTTATGGTTTTAGGTCTAACATTTAAGTCTTTAATCCATCTTGAATTGATTTTTGTATAAGGTGTAAGGAAGGGATCCAGTTTCAGCTTTCTACATATGGCTAGCCAGTTTTCCCAGCACCATTTATTAAATAGGGAATCCTTTCCCCATTTCTTGTTTTTGTCAGGTTTGTCAAAGATCAGATAGTTGTAGATATGTGGCGTTATTTCTGAGGGCTCTGTTCTGTTCCATTGATCTATATCTCTGTTTTGGTACCAGTACCATGCTGTTTTGGTTACTGTAGCCTTGTAGTATAGTTTGAAGTCAGGTAGCGTGATGCCTCCAGCTTTGTTCTTTTGGCTTAGGATTGACTTGGCGATGCGGGCTCTTTTTTGGTTCCATATGAACTTTAAAGCAGTTTTTTCCAATTCTGTGAAGAAAGTCATTGGTAACTTGATGGGGATGGCATTGAATCTGTAAATTACCTTGGGAAGGATGGCCATTTTCATGATATTGATTCTTCCTACCCATGAGCATGGAATGTTCTTCCATTTGTTTGTATCCTCTTTTATTTCCTTGAGCAGTGGTTTGTAGTTCTCCTTGAAGAGGTCCTTCACATCCCTTGTAAGTTGGATTCCTAGGTATTTTATTCTCTTTGAAGCAATTGTGAATGGGAGCTCACTCATGATTTGGCTCTCTGTTTGTCTGTTATTGATGTATAAGAATGCTTGTGATTTTTGTACATTGATTTTGTATCCTGAGACTTTGCTGAAGTTGCTTATCAGCTCAAGGAGATTTTGGGCTGAGACAATGGGGTTTTCTAGATATACTATCATGTCATCTGCAAACAGGGACAATTTGACTTCCTCTTTTCCTAATTGAATACCCTTGATTTCCTTCTCTTGCCTAATTGCCCTGGCCAGAACTTCCAACACTATGTTGAATAGAAGTGGTGAGAGAGGGCATCCCTGTCTTGTGCCAGTTTTCAAAGGGAATGCTTCCAGTTTTTGCCCATTCAGTATGATATTGGCTGTGGGTTTGTCATAAATAGCTCTTATTATTTTGAGATACGTCCCATCAATACCTAATTTATTGAGAGTTTTTAGCATGAAGGGTTGTTGAATTTTGTCAAAGGCCTTTTCTGCATCTATTGAGATAATCATGTGGTTTTTGACTTTGGTTCTGTTTATATGCTGGATTACATTTATTGATTTGCGTATATTGAACCAGCCTTGCATCCCAGGGATGAAGCCCACTTGATCATGGTGGATAAGCTTTTTGATGTGCTGCTGGATTCTGTTTGCCAGTATTTTATTGAGGATTTTTGCATCAATGTTCATCAAGGATATTGGTCTAAAATTCTCTTTTTTTGTTGTGTCTCTGCCAGGCTTTGGTATCAGGATGATGCTGGCCTCATAAAATGAGTTAGGGAGGATTCCCTCTTTTTCTATTGATTGGAATAGTTTCAGAAGGAATGGTACCAGCTCCTCCTTGTACCTCTGGTAGAATTCGGCTGTGAACCCATCTGGTCCTGGACTTTTTTTGGTTGGTAAGCTATTGATTATTGCCACAATTTCAGATCCTGTTATTGGTCTATTCAGAGATTCAACTTCGTCCTGGTTTAGTCTTGGGAGGGTGTATGTGTTGAGGAATTTATCCATTTCTTCTAGATTTTCTAGTTTATTTGCGTAGAGGTGTTTGTAATATTCTCTGATGGTAGTTTGTATTTCTGTGGGATCAGTGGTGATATCCCCTTTATCATTTTTTATTGCATCTATTTGATTCTTCTCTCTTTTTTTCTTTATTAATCTTGCTAGTGGTCTATCAATTTTGTTGATCCTCTCAAAAAACCAGCTCCTGGATTCATTTATTTTTTGAAGGGTTTTTTGTGTCTCTATTTCCTTCAGTTCTGCTCTGATTTTAGTTATTTCTTGCCTTCTGCTAGCTTTTGAATGTGTTTGCTCTTGCTTTTCTAGTTCTTTTAATTGTGATGTTAGGGTGTCAATTTTGGATCTTTCCTGCTTTCTCTTGTGGGCATTTAGTGCTATAAATTTCCCTCTACACACTGCTTTGAATGCATCCCAGAGATTCTGGTATGTTGTGTCTTGGTTCCCGTTGGTTTCAAAGAACATCTTTATTTCTGCCTTCATTTCGTTATGTACCCAGTAGTCATTCAGGAGCAGGTTGTTCAGTTTCCACGTAGTTGAGCGGTTTTGAGTGAGATTCTTAATCCTGAGTTCTAGCTTGATTGCACTGTGATCTGAGAGATAGTTTGTTATAATTTCTGTTCTTTTACATTTATTGAGGAGAGCTTTACTTCCAAGTATATGGTCAATTTTGGAATAGGTGTGGTGTGGTGCTGAAAAAAATGTATATTCTGTTGATTTGGGGTGGAGAGTTCTGTAGATGTCTATTAGGTCTGCTTGGTGCAGAGCTGAGTTCAATTCCTGGGTATCCTTGTTGATTTTCTGTCTCGTTGATCTGTCTAATGTTGACAGTGGGGTGTTAAAGTCTCCCATTATTAATGTTTGGGAGTCTAAGTCTCTTTGTAGGTCACTCAGGACTTGCTTTATGAATCTGGGTGCTCCTGTATTGGGTGCATATATATTTAGGATAGTTAGCTCTTCTTGTTGAATTAATCCCTTTACCATTATGTAATGGCCTTCTTTGTCTCTTTTGATCTTTGTTGGTTTAAAGTATGCTTTATCAGAGACTAGGATTGCAACCCCTGCCTTTTTTTGTTTTCCATTTGCTTGGTAGATCTTCCTCCATCCTTTTATTTTGAGCCTATGTGTGTCTCTGCACGTGAGATGGGTTTCCTGAATACAGCACACTGATGGGTCTTGAGTCTTTATCCAATTTGCCAGTCTGTGTCTTTTAATTGGAGCATTTAGTCCATTTACATTTAAACTTAATATTATTATGTGTGAATCTGATCCTGTCATTATGACGTTAGCTGGTTATTTTGCTCATTAGTTGATGCAGTCCCTTCCTAGTCTCGATGGTCTTTACAATTCGGTATGATTTTGCAGTGGCTGGTACCGGTTGTGCCTTTCCATGTTTAGCGCTTCCTTCAGGAGCTCTTTTAGGGCAGGCCTGGTGGTGACAAAATCTCTTAGCATTTGCTTGTCTGTAAAGTATTTTATTTCTCCTTCACTTATGAAGCTTAGTTTGGCAGGATATGAAATTCTGGGTTGAAAATTCTTTTCTTTAAGAATGTTGAATATTGGCCCCCACTCTCTTCTGGCTTGTAGGGTTTCTGCCGAGAGATCCGCTGTTAGTCTGATGGGCTTCCCTTTGATGGTAACCCAACCTTTCTCTCTGGCTGCCCTTAATATTTTTTCCTTCATTTCAACTTTGGTGAATCTGACAATTATGTGTCTTGGAGTTGCTCTTCTCGAGGAGTATCTCTGTGGCGTTCTCTGTATTTCCTGAATCTGAATGTTGGCCTGTCTTGCTAGATTGGGGAAGTTCTCCTGGATAATATCCTGCAGAGTGTTTTCCAACTTGTTTCCATTCTCCCCGTCACTTTCAGGTACACCAATCAGACGTAGATTTGGTCTTTTCACATAGTCCCACATTTCTTGGAGGCTTTGCTCATTTCTTTTTATTCTTTTTTCTTTAAACTTCCCTTCTCGCTTCATTTCATTCATTTCATCTTCCAGGGCTGATACCCTTTCTTCCATTTGATCGCATCGGCTCCTGAGGCTTCTGCATTCTTCACGTAGTTCTCGAGCCTTGGTTTTCAGCTCCATCAGCTCCTTTAAGCACTTCTCTGTATTGGTTATTCTAGTTATACATTCTTCTAAATTTTTTTCAAAGTTTTCAACTTCTTTGCCTTTGGTTTGAATATCCTCCCGTAGCTCGGAGTAATTTGATCGTCTGAAGCCTTCTTCTCTCAGCTCGTCAAAGTCATTCTCCGTCCAGCTTTGTTCCGTTGCTGGTGAGGAACTGCGTTCCTTTGGAGGAGGAGAGGTGCTCTGCATTTTAGAGTTTCCAGTTTTTCTGCTCTGTTTTTTCCCCATCTTTGTGGTTTTATCTACTTTTGGTCTTTGATGATGGTGATGTACAGATGGGTTTTTGGTGTGGATGTCCTTTCTGCTAGTTTTCCTTCTAACAGACAGGACCCTCAGCTGCAGGTCTGTTGGAGTACCTGGCCGGCCGTGTGAGGTGTCAGTCTGCCCCTGCTGGGGGGTGCCTCCCAGTTAGGCTGCTCAGGTGTCAGGGGTCAGGGACCCACTTGAGGAGGCAGTCAGCCCGTTCTCAGATCTCCAGCTGTGTGCTGGGAGAACCACTGCTCTCCTCAAAGCTGTCAGACAGGGACATTTAAGTCTGCAGAGGTTACTGCTGTCTTTTTGTTTGTCTGTGCCCTGCCCCCAGAGGTGGAGCCTACAGAGGCAGGCAGGCCTCCTTGAGCTGTGGTGGGCTCCACCCAGTTCAAGCTTCCAGGCTGCTTTGTTTACCTAAGCGAGCCTGGGCAATGGCGGGCGCCCCTCCCCCAGCCTCGCTGCCGACTTGCTGTTTGATCTCAGACTGCTGTGCTAGCAATCAGCGAGACTCCGTGGGCGTAGGACCCTCTGAGCCAGGTGCGGGCTATACTCTCCTGGGGCACCGTTTCCTAAGCCCGTCGGAAAAACATAGTATTCGGGTGGGAGTGGCCCGACTTTCCAGGTGCCATCTGTCACCCCTGGAAAGGGAACTCCCTGACCCCTTGCGCTTCCCGAGTGAGGCAATGCCTCGCCCCTGCTTCGGCTGGCACACGGTGCGCTCACCCACTGACCTGCGCCCACTGTCTGGCACTCCCTAGTGAGATGAACACGGTACCTCAGATGGAAATGCAGAAATCACCCGTCTTCTGCGTCCTCGCGCTGGGAGCTGTAGACCGGAGCTGTTCCTATTCGGCCATCTTGGCTCCTCCCCCTATGTGCCACATTTTCTTAATCCAGTCTATCATTGTTGGACATTTGGGTTGGTTCCAAGTCTTTGCTATTGTGAATAATGCCGCAATAAACATACGTGTGCATGTGTCTTTATAGCAGCATGATTTGACAAACAGAGAGCCAAATCATGAGTGAACTCCCATTCACAATTGCTTCAAAGAGAATAAAATACCTAGGAATCCAACTTACAAGGGATGTGAAAGACCTCTTCAAGGAGAACTACAAACCACTGCTCAAGGAAATAAAAGAGGATACAAACAAATGGAAGAACATTCCATGCTCATGGGTAGGAAGAATCAATATCATGAAAATGGCCATCCTTCCCAAGGTAATTTACAGATTCAATGCCATCCCCATCAAGCTACCAATGACTTTCTTCACAGAATTGGAAAAAACTACTTTAAAGTTCATATGGAACCAAAAAAGAGCCCGCATCGCCAAGTCAATCCTAAGCCAAAAGAACAAAGCTGGAGGCATCACGCTACCTGACTTCAAACTATACTACAAGGCTACAGTAACCAAAACAGCATGGTACTGGTACCAAAACAGAGATATAGATCAATGGAACAGAACAGAGCCGTCAGAAATAATGCCACATATCTACAAGTATCTGATCTTTGACAAACCTGAGAAAAACAAGAAATGGGGAAAGGATTCCCTATTTAATAAATGGTGCTGGGAAAACTGGCTAGCCATATGTAGAAAGCTGAAACTGGATCCCTTCCTTACACCTTATACAAAAATCAATTCAAGATGGATTAAAGACTTAAATGTTAGACCTAAAACCATAAAAACCCTAGAAGAAAACCTAGGCAATACCATTCAGGACATAGGCATGGGCAAGGACTTCATGTCTAAAACACCAAAAGCAATGGCAACAAAAGCCAAAATTGACAAATGGGATCTAATTAAACTAAAGAGCTTCTGCACTGCAAAAGAAACTACCATCAGAGTGAACAGGCAACCTACAAAATGGGAGAAAATTTTCACAACCTACTCATCTGACAAAGGGCTAATATCCAGAATCTACAATGAACTCCAACAAATTTACAAGAAAAAAACAAACAACCCCATCAAAAAGTGGGCGAAGGACATGAACAGACACTTCTCAAAAGAAGACATTTATGCAGCCAAAAAACACATGAAAAAATGCTCACCATCACTGGCCATCAGAGAAATGCAAATCAAAACCACAATGAGATACCATCTCACACCAGTCAGAATGGCAATCATTAAAAAGTCAGGAAACAACAGGTGCTGGAGAGGATGTGGAGAAATAGGAACACTTTTACACTGTTGGTGGGACTGTAAACTAGTTCAACCCTTGTGGAAGTCAGTGTGGCGATTCCTCAGGGATCTAGAACTAGAAATTCCATTCGACCCAGCCATCCCATTACTGGGTATATACCCAAATGACTATAAATCATGGAGCTTATAAATCTATCTTCTGTCAATCCATCTGTGTGTAGTTTAAAAAGCACATGCAAAATGCAGCTAGTTTTTACCTCCCTCTGACTTTACTTTGCACCAGGCACTCCTGGGTCTCATCACTTGAATCTATAGCTTCTAAGTCACCAGGAATGTGTGCAGAGATTGTTTCAGCAATATGGCTCTATCTTATCCAGAAATCTGCTATTTACTGTCAGCAGATGTACTACTTGCCCCAAACAAGGCATCATCTTGCACTAGCAAAGCTGTGGGCTTTTTCTGTTCATTTTTTATGAAGTTCTCCATGTTTAGCTGGAAACACTGAAGAGTTTTACTCCACTCCTTGGCTTTACTCAAGTTGACCCCCTTTGGCAGCAAGCTGCTAGTTTTACTTGCTATGCTCATATTGGTAAAGCTCCAATTCTGTAATTCATGCTGACTGAGCTGGGGGTAGAAGGGTGCTGTTACAGGCAAAAGGCTACAGACTTTTTCTGTCCTTCCTCAAAACACTACTACTATTTTTTCTATAAAGAATATACATCTTTAATTATTTTATGCTTTGCTAATTTTCAGTGCTGAAATAGCTTTAATTTTTAGCTTTATATTTGTATGTGTGTTTGTTGTTTATTTTTGCAGAGAAGATGTATTAAACTCTTTGTGATACCATAAACAGAGATGCCATCTAAAATACATTTAAATGAACATAATAGCCACACTGAAGTGCAATAAGGTTAAGGACTAACACAAGTAATTTTGTATTTGAGAAACTGAACTCTGCACCCTCAGTTTAAAGAGAAATCAAGGTTTTCAAAATAGAGAATCCTGATCCCTAGATTTCACATTCATGAAGGAATGCACTGTCAATTTTTAAGTTGCCCTCTTAGAACTGAGCAAATTAGTGATTACACTCTACATAATGAGAGCTATGACTGTCTTTAATTGAGATGAGAATCAGACATAGGAAAAGGTGCAAAATAGGAGGAAACTTGCAGACTTATTTAAAAAACACCTTTTTCTTATATTTTTAGCTTCTTACGTGTTTGTACGAGTTTTAAATTTATTTGGAAATACTTTTAAACTTAAAATTTTAAAAATATAGCAAAGATGCTTTCCATATACTCCTCCTCCAGCTTGCTCTAATGTCAGCATCATGCATAACCTCAGTATAAGTATCACAACCGTGAGATGAACATAGATATAATGTTATTAGTTACCTCATTTAAAATCCCACATGGATTTCACTGATTTTCCCATTAATGCCATTTTTTATGTTACAAGATAAAATTCAGGTTTCCATATTTTATTTGGTTATCCTGTCCTTAATATCTTTAAATCTGTGACAGTTTTTCACTTTTGTTTCTCCTTCATGACCTTGAAACTTTTGAAATTTACTCACCAGTTATGTTGAACAATGTCCTCCCAATTGAGTTTGTGTGATGTTTACTATTGATTTAATTCACAGCATTAATTTTTGGCAAGAATAATACAGATAAGATGTATACTCAGTGCTTCCTATCAGAGGTTACATAATGTCAACATGTCTTATAGGTGGTAATAAATGAATATGATCAATGAAATCTCTTTTGGAAGGAAGTCTTGGAGAAAAATAATGAGAACAACTGCTTCTATCACCCTTTCTACTTGGTCATTTGCAGATGTCATTAGGAATAGTCTATTTCTTCCTTTTCTAATATGTACTTTCTTTTTACAAACTTTAATCGTTTTACAAACTACTGAATCTTAGAGAAAATTGAAGAAATAATTTAGTTCACTTTTAAATGGCAAATGTTTCCACAATAACCAATTGCCACTGAAATGTTGATAACCTGAAGAAAGAAAAAGAATGGGATTTATTCAGCCATGGTAGTATCTTCGCGTGAACAGCTTTTACAGAGTCAGCTATCTGGATAAATAAATAGAATTTTCTACTACTTAGAATGTTGCAGAATTCGAATGGAGCAGTGTGGCATGCACTGAGCTATCTCTACTAGGAAAGTTAAGAACCACTGTGGATACATAAGGATTCATAGTGTGAAACACTATTTCTGGAAACCTGGGATTCTGGTGCCTCAGTTGAAGAGAGTCCAAGAATCAAGTCCAAATTGTTCAAGGATTTTTTTTTAGAACCACAGAAAGTCCAAATAGAGCAGAGATGCTAAAACTGAGTGGCCACCGCATTAGCTGTCTGTAAAGGAAACAGCTGGTAAAATTTAGTAAACACTGATGGTCTTGTTGAGGTTTTTGTTTCATGTTGAATCACTGTGGGTTCCAGTTATTATACTGCTGACAGTAATAGACTGCAAAATCTTCAGGCTCCACGCTGCTGATGGTGAGAGTGAAGTCTGTCCCAGACCCACTGCCACTGAACCTGGCTGGGATGCCAGTGGCCCTGGTGGATGCACTATGGATAAGGAGCCTGGGAGCCTGCCCAGGTTTCTGCTGGTACCAGGCTAAGTAGTTGCTAACACTCTGACTGGCCCTGCAGGAGATGGTGGCTCTTTCCCCTGGAGACAAAGACAGGGTGGCTGGAGACTGTGTCATCACTATTTCTCCGGTGGTATCTGAGATTGGAAATAAAACAGAAATGCACTCATGTAATCTAGATCAAATCCACTGTCTTTGAGTAGAGCCAAAATTGTTGATCTATATTGAATTTTAATTATATTTCTTGCTGAGCAGAGGTGGCAGGAGTTTTCACTGATGTGCAAAACCACCTCATATTCCCCTCACCTGGGAGCCAGAGCAGCAGGAGGAAGAGAAGCTGTGCTGGGGCTTCCATGGTTCCCTCTGGGTCGTAACTGGGCAGTTCCTCCCCAGAGCTCTGACCCAGGCATTGATATGGGCTCTGGAAGGTAGGCAGCTGGGAGAGACATGCAAAGCAGCTGGGGTGGGAGCTGAGCTTCCAGCTGCAGAGACCACCTGCTTCTTCCTCTCTGCACTGAGCATCCTGCGCCTCCCTGGTTGTCAGTTCAGAAAAGCCTGTTGGCTCAGCCTGAGTGTAGAACTCCTCCCTTGTGATCACAGAATTTCACTCCTGTGTCTTTCTTCTCCTCAATCACCTAAATTCACCCAGATAATGTTTGGCACAAGCCTGTTAAGAATAGTATAGAAGGCTGTGTTTTCATTTCTCTCTTCCTATCCTCAATATGCGCAGTCATCTCCTTAAGTGCATTATTGGATCTATTGAAATGAAGACTCTGTTAGAACTTAATCTTCTAGATACACCTTTCATTTGCTTGTTAGTAATGTTTTCTGAGGGTCCTGAAGCTTTCCATTAAGCCCAGCCACATACCCTCTTTGAGTTCAAAAGTTAAAACTTCTGTTTACAGTCACATGTCCTGGCCGGCCCTGACATAGATGCTCCATGGCTTGCCGATTGCTTGGAATTGATCAAGTAACTTAACTTCCCTGTGTCTCGGTTTCCATATCTGTGTAACTGTGATAATAGTGGTACCTGCCTTACAGTGCTGTAGACAGTTTAAAGAAAATAAGACAAAACACTTACAATAGTATTCAGGACATTATGCATGTGACAATTAATTTTGTTTTTATTGATTAAATATTCAGCACTACAGTCATCATTATCATAAATATACTTAGTATGGACAATAGTCTTAAATGTAATCCAAGAATGTTTTATCCACAAATTAAATTCTAGGGCTTTTTCTTCACTAGCTGTACACAACTCTTAAAATCCTAATGATTTGGTCTTAATCTGTGCTAAAGTACTCAGACCTTCAACCATTCCCACCCGTCCCTGTCTAACGCATTACTTCTCATCATCCATTATCAAAACGTTACCCTATAAAAGGTTCCCATGTCCTGTTGCTGTCCTTCTTTCTTATGTAATCTTTATTCTACCTTGTTATCTTTTGTCTAATTCTTGCCCCAGGGCTGACAATAAGGATAAGCTACCATCATTACTTGTGGACTTGCTCCAGTATAATTTTGTCAGGCTTGTTATCTTGGAAATGAGGACCCTGTCTTGCAAGGAAACATATTCATCAGGTCAAGGTGTTATCAAACAAAAGATTTTATCTACTTATGATTCAATAATTAATTTAGACTGACTTGAACAGATTTTTTTTTTAATGACAAAAAGGATAAGATGACATAAGAGGAAACTACAATACAATAGAGAACACAAGCTAGTATAACTCTTGCTTCATGGATTTTAAATATATATTAGACATATGCTGGGTACATGTGTGCAATGATAATCCAAAAACTGAATGGTAACTGGCTTAAGGAATGCCCGCATTACACTGAGTCTTGCTTACCTTTCCAATTATGAACAGAAAGTTGCAATACTATTTGTATGAGTATCAAACCTTCTAGCTGCTGTGATGGAGGTAGAGCAGATTTACTGAGATAAAAGCCTTGGAAATAGTAGAGGTTTGTCCTGTGATGTTATGGCTGTTTCTGTTGTTGCTGTTGTTAGGAAATGCAGTGGGAGTGAAAGCAAGTAGAAGATTTACAAGCTCTGCTCTTCCTCATACTCACAATGCCCTCTAGAGATGGACAGATGTTGGTACAGGAATCTCTGACACCTCTTAGAAGTCTTTTGCTCTTTCCAGAATGTTTCCTGACAAGTATTGTTTTGAGTCACAGATTAGGTGAAACTGGGTGTAGAAGAAACGACTAGAGCAAGGGAGGAAGTTTTCAATCCAAGGTAGTTCTTGTAGACACAGGGAAATGGAGTTTTTCATAGATTTATGCCGCACTTGTATCATGTTGGGGAGAGAGGCATCAAACCAGGCTCATTCCCGAAAGAAACATTACATTATTTTAGACAGAAAGAATGATGAATTTCTTGTCAAAGGATGTTTAAAATTCAAATCTACTGATTTTTTTGTTGTTGTTTATAGAGTATTGCTCTGTCACCCAGACTGGTGTGCAGTGGCACAATCTTGGCTCACTGCAACCTCCATCTCCCTGGTTCAAGCCATTCTCCTGCATCAGCCTCCCAAGTAGCTGGGATTACAGGCATGTGCCACCACACCTGGCTAATTTTTGTATTTTTAGTAGAGATGGAGTTTTGCCATGTTGGCCAGGCTGGTGTTGAACTCCTGACCTCAAGTGATCTGCCCGCCTCAGCCTCCCAAAGTGATGGGATTACAGGCTTGAGCCACTGTGCCTGGCCCTACTGATGTATTAATATTATTCATCTTCTTGAATACACCAAGTGGTAAAGTCCAAATCCACACTTCAAACTTGAGATTTCTACTCCTATGTGAATTATGCCAGTGAGGGACAGAAAAACTCTGTATTGGTTGGGAGATGATGTTTGACAGTAATCAGTTTGTGAAGCAGAGGCTTATGTCACAGTACTTTCCACAGTATTACACATAAAAATGGTGAATGGCCTCATACTCAGAAGAATCAGCATTTCTCATGAGCCATACTTCCACCAAGAAAGAAGTGAATTGAAGCCTGTGACTACTTGATGAAGGGTGTATGAAGAAGAGGGAAAGAAAAAGGACACAAAACACGATATCGTAAATGGAAAGGAGAAAGTCATTACACAGCCTATAAGAGTAAAAAAATAAAGAGAGGATATTATGAGTAATTTTACGTCAACTAACTTGACAAAAGTAGTGCAGGGCAGGTTCTTGGCTTCACTCAGGAAGGAATGCAGCGTAAGCTGGTGGTAGAAGAAAACAGCGTTACTCAGGTGGCACTGTTACAGCTCTGTGACTGTTCTTGTGGAACAGAGCTACCCCATAGGCCGTGTGCCAAGAGCAGCGTAGGGGCGGTTTTGCAGTCATATTTATCCCCGCTTTTAATGACATGCTAATTAAGGAGTGGGTTATTCAGAAATAACTAGAAAATGGGCAGTAACTTTCAGATGTTGCCATGGCAATGATAAACTGATATGGCAATGGTGGGCATTGACAGGTGCTTCCAGTGTCTCTTCCTTGTGTCAGCCACTCTTCAATCTGGTCCCACCTACCTCCTACCTCATTGCCCCTCAGAGATTAGATACTCCTCCTTAATCTTAGGAGGACTTCAGAAGAGCAGAGTCCATTTTCTGTAAGTGCTTCCTGCTGGCTTTATGGGTGCAGGCCTTCCCTAGCCTTTGAGGAGTAAAAATCTTTGGTACCTGAACTAAGGGGCCCAATGGCAGGATGCTTTCATTTGTGGGGTCAGAAGACAGAATGGATTGGAAGCCTTGTGACAGACTGTATCTTCTTTACACGAAATTTAGGAGATACAAACTTTACTAGGAGGTTAAACAAGAAAATTATACTTGGAAGAGAGAGAAAAATTAATGCACTTATGTCCACCCACAGAACCACATTATTAATCTATGTGTTTGCAAAGCAACAGCCTTAAGTTTTCTGTGTTTTATAAATAGAGGTTGTGGTATCCACCTTTTGTGCCTGCAGGACCTTGTAAGAAACAGATTTAATCCTGGACAGCTGTACCCAACTAGTGACTTCCTGAAGCCTAACAGTAGTTGGAGTAATTAAGAATATCTGATAAGGGCCCCTTTATTTTTGTTATAATTAATTATTGGGGATCCTTTTTTTTTTTCAAGATAGAGCCTCACTCTGTTGCCCAGGCTGGAGTGCAGTGGCACAATCTTGGCTGGGCTCATTGCAACCTCTGCCTCCCAGTTTCAAGTTATTTTCATGTCCCAGCCTCCTGAGTAGCTGGGATTACAGACATGTAGCACTGTGCCCAGGTAATTTTTTGTAATTTTAGTAGAGATGTGGTTTCACTATGTTGGCAAGGCTGGTTTTGAATTCCTGGCCTCAAGTGATCCACCCACATCAGCCTCCCAAAGGGTTGAGATTTTAGGCATGAGCCACTGCACCCAGTCGGTTTCTTCTTTTTAAGCTTTTAGTAAGGCTAAGTCTTCTGGTTGAACAAAGAAGTTATTTTTTTCTTCTGTGGAAAAGGGCACTGTTTTATTTTCATAATTTTAAAAGGTCTTTTGGATCTGGCCTACATTTCACATACAGGTAGAGCGAAGTGTGTCTGACTCCCTGTTTCCCACCATGGCCTGAATTAGACTTTTTTAGGTTTCTTGGATGGTTCCTTTGGACAAGGGGCTTGGAATCAAAAGATTTATAGCCAATTAAATATTCTAGGCCAGACAGAATAGAGGTGGGAAGGCACTCATTAGCCCTTAAGAGGGCAGATCAAGAGGTCAGGAGATTGAGACCATCCTGGCTAACATGGTGGAACCCTATCTCTACTAAAAGTACAAAAAAATTATCCGGGCATGGTGGCACGTGCCTGTAGTCCCAGCTATTTGGGAGGCTGAGGCAGGAGAATCACTTGAACCCCGGAGGCAGAGGTTGCAGTGAGCCAAGATCACACCACTCCACTCCAGCCTGGACGACAGAGTGAGACTCCATCTAGAAAAACACATATTTTAAAGCAGTATAAAAATAAAAAAAATAAAGCCCCAAATAAGGTTATATATGTTAAGAAACATTAAGTGCATAGAATAATACTATGTTGGGGGAAAACATTGCTTCCACAGACCTCTAAGACAAAACACTTTAGCATCAAGCCCGCAACAACAGTCAGAACTGGAGCTGAAAAAGTCACAGGAGCTGATGAAGGAGCTAAAGGAGACATCAATGATCCCATGCCTTTTTAAAGGGAGAACAAGCTGAAAGCAAAACACAACAGTTGAAATTCTAAGACATGAATCTCAGAAGTTTTAAAAGAATCTCATTATCATATCAAAATCAAAATTTTCTCTTTTTTTTGAGATGGAGTCTCACTCTGTCACCCAGGCTGGAGTGCAGTGGTGCGATCTTGGCTCACTGCAACCTCTGCCTCCCAGGTTCCAGTCATTCTCCTGCCTTAGCCTCCCAAGTAGCTGGGATTACAGGTATGTACCACTGCTTCTGGCTAATTTTTGTATTTGTAGTAGAGGTGGGGTTTTACCATGTTGACCAGGCTGGTCTTGAACTCCTGACCTCAAGTGATCCACCCATCTCGGCCTCCCAAAGTACTGGAATTACAGGAACAAGCCACTACATCCAGCCTCAAAAACAAAATTTCTGTAATTTAGCAAATCAATAATTTAAAAAAACCCAGTTTCAATATGCAGACCATTTTCTAGAAAGTCTACCACAAACAATTTTTCTTCAATTACAGCAGGCTTAATCATGCACAAAATTTCTTTCATAAATTCCCGTTCACAAACCTTACCTTGACTTACACAGGCTCCCTATAACATGCCTGAACTTTCTAACTTCACCTATACTATACCTTTCTTAGATAATTAGTCATTTTACTCTAGGACAAGAATTTATCATGCAAGATCCTTTTTCATAAAAGTTACTGTTTCTTTATATCCCTCCCTGAAAAAGTATACTTCTTCCACCTGTAACTCTCCTCATATCTCTATTTACTGGTTTCCTCATATTTTGAACCTCTCTTTTAATAACTTCCAAATTAGACAAAAATTATTTTCCCAGTAAAGATTGCATTTGTTTGACACATTTGATATATACCTAGGAAGCAAGAAATTATAAGCTGCCCACTAGACATTGGTGTTGTAGGAGGCAGAAAGAAATTATTTAGGTGGACAATTAGGGTAAAGCGAGCCCCGGCAGAAAACTTTCCTTCTAATGGAAAGCAGCTGAAAAATAACCCCCCTTTCTAAAGTCATGCCGCTCCAAGAAATCATTTCTTTTTCAACAAAAGGGAGGCTGAAAGTTCAGGCTGTAAAACACAGATTAGACAGCTGGGGCACAGAAGGAAAGTGGGGGAGTCTCCTGGGTAATCACCAAGCTTCACATTTATACAATGGGCCCCTGTAAATCAGGGGGCCTTAATAAGCATATTCCTTTCCCTTTAGGCACACTAAGATTGGGAAGCTAAAAGCAGACTGGGGGAATGCCTAGAGCTGCAAGATGTCTGGAAACACACACAGAAACTCATCCTCCCAGATAAGTAAAACAAAGAAACACAGGCTAAGAGTAAAAGCTAATAGACAACTCTGCTCTATACAGATAGAACAACTGGTCCCAACTGAATCTTCAGGTCTTGGGAAGATAAGACACTCCTCCTCATTAGTCTATTTATACAAACCCTGACATTTTTACTACAGCTTGGCAGCCTGCTTGAGACCCTCTCTGTGATGGAGGGCTATTCTTTTCTTTTTGCTATTAAACTCTTGCTCCAAACTCACTCTGTGTGTGTGTGTGTGTGTGTTTGTGTGTGTGCGCACGCATGCATGTGTCCGTGACCTTGATCTCCTTGGCCGTGAGAGCAAGAACCTTGGTATTTACCCCAGACAAGGAGGCTGCTTCATTGGCATTATATAGATGAAAACCATTCTACGATTTTATGATTTTAACTATACAAAAAGCTCACTAGTTAAAGTCATTTTAACCATTTTAAAGCCTACCGACATTAGTGGCTTGCCTTAGTACAAATCTTAAAGTTAAATTTTAGAAAAGACAACATTCTCTTCAAACTAACAGGTATAGACTAGTCTTATTTGTTTAATTTATGAGTGGTCTTTTATTTATAAGCCAATTTGATAGCATGGTAGACACAAAACATATCTCACAAACTAAGTGACTTATACAAAACAGCTGGATCCAAGTTATTTACAAACCCAAGACCTGTCTACCTGGCTAAACTTTGTTTGCCCCAATAGGTATGAAAGACAGGAAGAGGTAGGGAAGGGGATACCAAAACATCAAATAAGGAAGGAAGGGGGTGGGCCACATTGCTCAAAGGGGGACCCCAGAGTTCATGAGCCACTAGAGAGCTCACTCAGCAATAGAGACACCAGAAAGATGTTCGACTGGCCACTTGTCTGCCAGTACAAAAGCTCTCCATCAGGTTAAGGGTCTGGGACTCCTGATAATTTTGTTATAGGAGTTATTAAGAAATTATTTTAGGCAGATAGAGAGGAAAAGGGGTCCTTGGGATGTTTTTGTTTTTTTTAAAGCAGCTCCAGAAATGTTTCTTGTCTGGAAGGAAAGCCCCAGCTCTTACAGCCAGGCCGGCAAGCTTTGATATGCAAATACAGACCATTAGAAACTGGGTCCACCCAAACAGGGAGATTCCTGCAGTCTTCTCCTTGTCCCCACTTATGACTGGCCACATGGCCACCTCCACAAATTCAAATGTGTGTAGAACATCACTGCGCCCTGCATTTGCATATTAAAAGGCTAGGGTGGGAGGGCCGGGTTTTTGCAGCTATGTGAATGACATACCTGGTCAAAACAATCCCCTGGGCCCTATGCAAATCAGACACCACCTCCTCCAGCCTCTCCGTCTAACTGGCTGTTTTCGGCCACACTTGGGGTTTCCTGTCTCTGCTTGGAGGCATTCTTTCTCTGTCTCTGTGTAGGGGAGCTTCTTCCTTCTTTCTTGCCTATTAAACTCTCCACTCCTTAAAACCACTCCACGTGTGTTGGTGTCACTTTATATAAATCGTCGCGAGACTCAGGACCCTGGTGTTCCTCCAGTCATCGGAGTCATCTATCAACTTCGCTAGAGCAAGGCAGCTGGTTGGGGCTAGTGAAAGAAGGTTAGTTCTAGTATTGACGGGGAGCCATTTCCTCTCCCACCAGGGACACTTAAGACATTCTTATTGCCAGTGTCCCTTTTGCTTATATTAATAGTAGGCACACTGATTCTGGCTGAAGGGCTGATACATTGGAGGCTCTCATCTGGGCATCCTAGACACTGATCTTGTAACACTTTCTTGGGATGGGCAACCCTGAGGTGGCAGGGTTTTAAAGCAGCTGCTGATAATTGTGTTTGTGGCTATTTCTTTTTATTATCTCCACCTCTTTTGTCCTGTCCCTATTGTTGTAAACCTTAGAGGCCATGTTTAAGAGTGACTCACAAGGGTTTAAGGTTTCACAGCAAGGAGTATAGGCCGGGGCTAGTTGGTTAAGGGGGAGGGGTTCTTTATTACCTTAAAGTTAAACCCTATGTTACAGAACTGGTCAGACCTCCCTCAGAACTGGGGGACAGAGGAAACTCCAGGGAGGCCATGTAGGCCATCTAGGGAGAAGAGCAAGGAGGGAATCCTCCAGGTGTGGCTTCCTAGTGCCTGGAAATAACAGGAGGGAGTCAAGGGCCATAAAAGCACGTACACAAGAGACCATTTTTCTTCTTTTTAACAGAATAAGTCTAATTGTAAAATAGCATTATAATGTATGGAAACATGTTTAAGACAAGTCTCTTGGTTTTCTAATTTGTGTTGAACCCAGGCAATGTTGTGATAGAAAATGAGTTTATTTTTCTCTAAGCTGAATTTGAATTTGCTCCAATAGCCTAATAGACACTCTAGTGGCAAGTTCTCTGTGATGCTTGCCATTGTCCCCATGTCTAACAAGGATTTATACTGGACACAGAAGTTTGTCTAAGTCTAACAAGAGGGAAGGTGACTGGGCCTTCATTGTTCTCATCTCAGATTTCCACTTCCTGCATAGAAGGTGTAAGTAGAGGTAGCAAGACATTATGAAAGTGAATTGTAAGCATTTCTTAGTGGACAAAATATGACTAGAGCAGTATTTTGATTTTTAAATTTTTATTTATTATTATTATTTTTTGAGACAGGGTGACACTCTGTCACCCAGTCTTGAGTGCAGTGGTGGGATCTCGGTTCACTGCAACCTTTGCCTCCCAGGTTCAAGTGATTCTCATGCCTCAGCCACTCAAGTAGCTGGGATTAAATGTGCTCGCCACCACGCCTGGCTCATTTTTTCGTATTTTTAGTAAAGACATGGTTTCACTGTTTTGGCCAGGCTGGTTTTGAACTCCTGATCTCAAGTGATCCGTCCACCTCAGCCTCCCAAAGTGCTGGGATTACAGGCATGAGCCACCACACCTGGCCTTAAAGTAGTATTGTTATTAAGTAAAGTGTAGAAGGAAAAGTGTAAATAAAGTGAAAAAAGAAAACAAAGTGCTGTTATGGAAAATGATAACTTTAGGGCAGAAACCAAGAAAAGACAAATCAAGATTCCCATAGGGTGAGCCTCCAATCTACAGTCCTAGGAGGAATGTCAAGGCTGAAAACCCTGGAGCATTCAGGGAGTGGCCAGCAATACCAAATGCTGAAAAGCCAGAGTACCCGAGTATCAGCCTAAGAGTGTCCCCACACCAAATGCCAGGAAACCCTGAGTCTCCAGAGGCTGAACAATGCAGAAAATCCTGGAGCCTCAGCTGGGTGGCCAATAGTGAGCCCCAAAGGCCTGGTTGGGGTCATGGAATAATGTGACTCTGGCTTCCTACGGTCAACAGAACAGGAGAATTCTTACATCCAAGTGTCCTGCCTTAAACAATTGTACAAACATAATTAGCAGGGAACCAAAGCCAAAATTGCAGAGCAAACACATATATCAGGGCAGAAAATAAGATAAAATGGCTGATGGATAAATAAAATGGCATTAGAGGAGAAATGACTAAGAGAAAGAGCAATGAGGATGTAGTCAGGTGTGCTATGGGGGACTTCAAATGGACTACCAAAGGCCAAAGATGATCCCTGGATCATCTGATATAGGGCAGGTGGGCAGAGGGGACACTTATAGGTGTGCAGGAACCAAAATGGTACCAAGCAGTCTCTAATGTGAGGCCTGCTTGACGATCTCTCCAGGCTCCCCAGCTTGGGTGGGTTGGGCTCCCACAGGGGAACTGGAGCACAGAGCGGCTGGCCTGCATGAAGGAGTGGCTCTGTGGCCGCTTGCCCCTCCCCAGGGCTCCACAGCCTGTCAGGAAAGATGATGGCTCTTAAAACAGGCTTTGGCTAGTGTTAACAGCTCTGCAATGTTAGCAACTCTGTAGCTTTGATCGCTGTAGCACTGATCACCCTCTCGCCCTCTCTCACTGATCGCTGTCTTGTCATTTCTCCAATAGTTGTCTTGCCCATTGCTGATCGCTATGTCCGTCTTCTCACAAAATGCCATCTCTTGCTGTCTCTTGTCTTGCCTCTCCGCTGTTTCCACTGTCTCACTGCCACATCAAATGCTGCCTCTCACCATCAAATTCATGAGAGTTCTCAACGTTTCAGCTGCTTGTTTTTTAAGACTTTTTCTTAATCATCACTCAGCAGTGACCAGAATGGCTAATGATCATTAAGTCATGTTTTCCTTACAATTTTCTTGACTTTTGTGGATGCTTGACTTGTATCAGGATATTGAAAACAGGATCAATATTGTCTAAACCCCCTTTTAAACACTTTCCCTAAGTCATGATATTTAGGATGATAACAGGAGATATAAAGGGTTGGTAGTAGTAACAGGCATTATTCAATATTTATTTTTATATTCCTTAAGGCAATACATTTTGAGTGAAATAGCATTCAACTAGACTCAGGATAAAAACCTTCTAATCTCAGCTTTAGCATTAAATGTTAGAAAACAGTGAAGAAAACAATCCAGGAAGAGAAATCAGAGGGTGTGCAGCAGTGGGGAAGCGCTGCAACACCTAAACCCTATTAATGCCAGATCTTTGCAGTGATTTCCACTCATAAAGTTGGGTTGACTCCTTGCCTTGTTCTCCTATGTGTCTGTGTGACTTCATGCTGAGGGGATGTGACGTCACAGAGGGAGAAGTGCACTTGTGTACAGAAACATGGCTTAGAAGATTGGCTTTGGAGGTGGCTGCAATGGAGTATATGTTTTGAAGAAGTCCCCTATGAAATGTCTTATAAATTGTTTCTTATCTCCAGGTGATTGGGCTCACACCTGTAATTTCAGCACTTTGAGAAACTGAGAAGGAAGGATCAGGTAAGACCAAGAATTTGATGCCAGTCTGGGCAAGATAGAGAGACCACATGTCTACAAAACACACACACACACACACACACACACTTTGTGAACAATGGCATCACAAAGTGATTATTTATGAACATTTACTAAGAAAATTAGGAAATAAAGCAGTGTCTTCTGAGCTAGCAGTATGATAATAAAGATGTTAATTATTTGTAGTAAATACAGAGAACATAAAATTGTCTATCTTAACCATATTTAAGAGTGCAGTGTAGTGGCATTAAGTATATTCACATGTTCTCCTATTATTACTGATATAATCCCCAGAAATCTTTTCATCTTATAAAAATTAATATCTATACCCCTTAAACAATATTCCCCTCATTTTCTCTATCCCTACCGCCAGCAACCACCATTCCAGCTCTGTCTCAACGTCAATGACATCTTCGAAGCAGGTTCACCGAGCACTGGTTACCAACATACTTCAGGGTGGGGAACAGAACACCCCCACACAGCAAGTTACATGAAGTGGGTTTATTATTTACAGATAAGCAGCAAGGGAACACAAAAGTCTTGGACTTATTATAGGTCAGTCCCTCAAGGCACAGGAAAGCTATGTGGAGCTGATGGAGTTGGCTGTGTGTACCCCCCTTGCACCACAGCTCAGGAACCAGGGAAAACAGCCACTCTGGGTTTTATATCCTGGGATAACAAGACACACAGGGTTAACATGCTAAAGGACATTCTATTCTACTGGAAATTCCTATAGAGCACAGGTAGATTGTTCTGTCCGGTTCTTCTCTATCTCAGGATATTACAATTCCAGCACATTCTACAACTATTCTTGAGAACTCATAAAATAAGCAAGAAAGTGGAGAGAACTAAGTCAGTCCACGGTCATTGGAGAGCTGTCTTGCAGTTACCCCATCACCTAGACATCCCCCTTAGCAAAACTAGCATATTTCATATGCCCACCAACTTCCTCCGAACTGGAGGCGGAGGTTTATCTTTTCGGATTGATGACGCACCTTGAGTTACACAATCTCAGTGCAGATTGTTAAGCCATAATGAGAGTACATTTCATTGGGCCAAAGAAAGCTACTACCACTGACAGGAAGATAAGACCCCCAAAGCAGTGACATAGTCCAGGATCCCATGATCAAGAAAGTAAGAGGCTAAAGAGGTGAAAGGGGGATCTTTCAGATGCCCCATTGTCTGCAGCCATTGCGCCTGTTTCAGGATCACCTCCACTTGTATTTCTAGGATACCTGAGGTGTTTATCCAGGCACAGTGGGCAGTGTTCGGGGTTGGTAATTGCATGGAATGTCCATTATGCTCCAGAAGAATGTACCCATTGTCATGTTGATTGTGCAGTGAGGCTGTTTCTTGATCAGAGTGAACTCTCATGGAATATCCAAAAACAGGATATAAATTCCTATCAAGGGTGGCCATGGTAGCCCCAGTATCTAATAGAGTGACATATATTTAGCTGTCCAGGAAGCAAATTGTGGCCATAGTCCTTTTCCCTGCACAGGGGATCCTTTAATAGTTCAGTCACTCAGTTGCTATTTTCCTGACCAGACAGTTGGGTTGTTGGCAATGGTCCATGATTTAGTGGAAATGGAGCAAAATATAGTGTTAGGGGCAGCCTGTATGGCTACTATCATTGCATGTAGTTTGTCCCATTAGGCAGAGTGGCCATGTTCAGTGTCAGTCAAAAGATGCCATCCACTGGCTAGATGGTGACCGCACCCAGTGGACCCACTGGCATGTGTTTTGTACAATCATCAGGGCCCCATGCCATACTGACATAGGCATGTCTCTGAGTCTTTGGCTCTATGTTACCAAAGGGGAAACTAAATTGTCCCCTATGGGTCATTTGTTCCCTTCTAGCAAGCTTGCCATTTGTTCATGGGGCACATGGGTCCTGTGGGATCCTGGTTAGGGCTGATTCTGACTGTATCATTTCCATTTAGTGTTTTGGATCTGTTGGGCCTGTCCAGTTTTATTAATTGTGTTTGTAGGCACCAAAGTGAGAATCTGTAGTTAAGGTAGCAGTGTCACACCTGGTGCTCTGGCTCTGAGATACTCAGCCCCTGTCATTTTCCTACAGCAAGCGAGGAGTTGCCATTCAAAAGAGGCACAACTGGTGGCTGCTTCAGGAAACTTTTGTGTCCAAAATCTGAGTCTGGTGCACCCAGTGACAATTTTGCATTGCCACAGACTCCAGTCAGCATGCATAGAAATAGTGGACACCTGGATTTCCATTGAGCAAGCAGGAACTAAAGGTCTTAAAGAAGTGCCTCAGACATGCCTTGTTGAACAGATTCCAAGGCTACCATTGCAAAGGGCTCTGTTCAAGGATGGCAGCTTTGTTCATGATTTTGACTAAGGTGACCAAAAGAACACCCAGGCAAGGTTTATACTGCTCCCAGTACCCACAGAGGCCTACCAGCTTTTGGGTCTCCTTTTTATTAGTGGGTGCCACCAGGGCCATCAATGATTAACTATATCTGGGATACTTGCTTGGTTTCCTGTTTAGGTGGCCTTGGCATTCAGTGTTCAACAGTCCATCATTAGTCTCCATGACCCTCATGCCCCCGGTATATTTTTGGTGTGCCTAACTGGGTCGTTCCATCATGACAGGGCAGGTTGTGACATTTTAATCTTTTTGTAGCAACTATTAAATTAACTAGGTAGTGTCCTGCTCTTCATTTAATATGCAGTCCTGCTTTGGCTGAATAATGCTCTGGGACTTGAGAAGCTTAGGTGGCAGGCAGGAGTGGATATGCCCCACTGTCGTGCCTTGAATACTTACCTATGAGTGCAGATAGCCCCTCAGGCAGCAGTGATGTTGTGTGGCACAGCAGCAAGATGTCAGTACCTGTGTTGCACTCTGCAGTGAGAACCGTGGTCACTAGCACCCAACATGGCCCAAAGGGAATGGTCCACATGCAGATCAGCACACAAGCACATACTCACCATGGGCTCTGCATTTGTCCTGAAACCTTCTGATGTCATCAGTTTAAGTTTCTCTGAGGGGACCTGGAAATATTGTCATGTGGATTCCTTCATACAAAAATCCAAGTAAAGTCTTAATTCCTTTCTTTTCTCCTTTTATCTTGACAGAAATATAGGGCCACTAGCCTCTGGTGGAGACCTTGGCCCTATTCCTAGTTGTGCCATTCAGGCAAAGACATTTGGGTCTGCAATGTGGCTTAATCACACAAACACACCAACTGGCTGCGTAAGACTTCCCTGGCCGTTTTCCATGTCTCTTCTTTAGAGAGTGAGCCTCCTTTTCTGTGAAGGCCCTTGTTGTTCCTTTTGGTTTCTTCTCAGATACTTCAAAGACCACTGAGAATATCTTTCCTGCTTCCTCTTGGGTGACTCAGGGTCCATTTGAGTACCCATGTCCTGAGCTATCTGGCCCCAGGCATGAGCAATCATATGTGTCTAACAACTAGGAAATTGTGAACCCCATTCCTATTTCCACATTCTTTTCTCTCTGTCTCAATTCAGTCAGCCAGCTGATCCATATTAATGGGGGGGAGGACAAATGTCCCATTTATTCTTCCTCTGCATTAAACATCCATCTGCATGTCCAGGCCTTGCATCCGCAGGCTGATGTCTCTGTCCTGGGTCAGGTACTGGAAAGTATTTTTCCTCTAACTTCACCATAAGCCATGGATCCCTCAAATCCAACCTTCTCACTGCATCAGTTTTGCCAAGAATATTTGCCGTGCACTGGTTGTGAACTTACTCAAATCTAGTGAGACAGAACACCCATGCACAACCAATTACATGAAGTGGATTACTACTTACAGAGTCAGCCACAGAGAGCACAAAGCTGCCTGGGCCTGATTGACTCTAGACTGTGCATACCCCACAAGGACTGCAGCTGAGGGACCCTGGAATGCAGCCCACCCTGGGTTTTATGTCTTAGAATCACATGACACACTGGGCTAGAGTGTTGGAGGAACAGAAATGGAGTCAATCTTGCTGTGTCTGGCCAATGTTTTTCTCACCAACCTTGCTTTATCTCAGACTGTTACATTTCCAGAACATTCTACAGTTATTCTTGAAAACTACAAGCAAGAAAGGGACGGGGACTAGGTTGATTCAAGACAAAATGGAACCTCTTCTGCAAATAGCGTAGTGAAATCATAACTTGGTAATATTTTTGTGAATGGCTTATTTCGCTTAGTGTAATGTCCTGTAGTTTCATCCATGTTGTAGTATATGTCAGAATTTCTCTTTTTAAAGCTAATTTCCCTTTTTAAAGTTACAATATGCTATTGTATGCATATACCACATTTGGATTACCAGTTCCCTCCTTTATGAAGATTTGAGTTGCTTCTACATTTTGGCTATTGTAAATAATTCAGTTCTGAATGTGGGTATACAAATATCTCCTTAAGTTAATGTTTTCAATTACTTGGGTATGTCCAAAAGTAGAATTGCTGAATTATATAGTATTTCTATTTTTAATTCTTCGAGGAATCGTCATATGGCTTCCCACAGCAGGTGGGCCATTTACATCACCACGACAATATCCACAGGAGTTCCAGTTCCCTAAATTCTCACCAAGACTGGTCATTCTCTGTTGGAAAAAAACATCGTAATAGGTGTGAGGTGGGTTTTGTTTTTATTTTTCTAAGGATTAATAATATTAAGCATCGTTTCCTGTGTTACTTAGCTAATTAGCCCTAAAGAATCTTGTTTAGAGAAATGTCTATTCATGTACTTCCCTCATTTTTAATCATGTATTTTATTTTAATATTGACATGTAGGACTTATTTTTATATAATAGATATTATTACTATATATCTATTATCTATGTAATAGATATTATTACTATATATCTATTATCTATGTAATAGATATTATTACTATATATCTATTATCTATATAATGGATATTATTACTATATATCTATTATCTATATAATGGATATTATTACTATATATCTATTATCTATATAATGGATATTATTACTATATATCTATTATCTATATAATGGATATTATTACTATATATCTATTATCTATATAATGGATATTATTACTATATATCTATTATCTATATAATGGATATTATTACTATATATTATCTATATAATGGATATTATTACTATATATCTATTATCTATATAATGGATATTATTACTATATATCTATTATCTATATAATGGATATTATTACTATATATCTATTATCTATATAATGGATATTATTACTATATATCTATTATCTATATAATGGATATTATTACTATATATCTATTATCTATATAATGGATATTATTACTATATATCTATTATCTATATAATGGATATTATTATTATACCTATATAATGGATATTATTATTATACCTATATAATGGATATTATTATTATATCTATATAATGGATATTATTATTATATCTATATAATGGATATTATTATTATATCTATATAATGGATATTATTATTATATCTATATAATGGATATTATTATATCTATATAATGGATACTATTATATCTATATAATGGATATTATTATTATATCTATATAATGGATATTATTATTATATCTATATAATGGATATTATTATTATATCTATATAATGGATATTGTTATTATAGCTATATAATGGATATTGTTATTATAGCTATATAATGGATATTGTTATTATAGCTATATAATGGATATTGTTATTATAGCTATATAATGGATATTGTTATTATAGCTATATAATGGATATTGTTATTATATCTATATAATGGATATTATTATATATCTATATAATGGATATTATTATTATATCTATATAATGGATATTATTATTATATATCTATATAATAGATATTATTATTATATATCTATTATCTATATACTAGATATTACTATTATCTGTTATCTATATACTAGATATTATTACTATTATCTATATACTAGATATTATTACGTATCGATTATCTATATACTAGATATTATTACGTATCGATTATCTATATACTAGATATTATTACGTATCGATTATCTACATACTAGATATTATTACGTATCGATTATCTACATACTAGATATTATTACGTATCGATTATCTACATACTAGATATTATTACGTATCGATTATCTACATACTAGATATTATTACGTATCGATTATCTACATACTAGATATTATTACGTATCGATTATCTACATACTAGATATTATTACGTATCGATTATCTATATACTAGATATTATTACGTATCGATTATCTATATACTAGATATTATTACGTATCGATTATCTATATACTAGATATTATTATGTATCGATTATCTATATACTAGATATTATTATGTATCTATTATCTATAAAATAGATATTATATATCTATTATCTATAAAATAGATATTATATATCTATTATCTATAAAATAGATATTATATATCTATTATCCATAAAATAGATATTATATATCTATTATCTATAAAATAGATATTATTATTATATATCTATCTATTATCTATAAAATAGATATTATTATTATAGATCTATTGTTTATATAATAGATATTATTATTATTTAACTATTATTTATATAATAGATATTATTATATAACTATTATTTATATAATAGATATTATTATATAACTATTATTTATATAATAGATATTATTATATAACTGTTATTTATATAATAGATATTATTATATATCTGTTATTTATATAATAGATATTATTATATATCTGTTATTTATATAATGGATATTATTATATATCTGTTATTTATATAATGGATATTATTATATATCTGTTATTTATATAATGGATATTATTATATATCTGTTATTTATATAATGGATATTATTATATGTCTGTTATTTATATAATGGATATTATTATATGTCTGTTATTTATATAATGGATATTATTATATATCTGTTATTTATATAATGGACATTATTATATATCTGTTATTTATATAATAGATATTCTTATTATATATCTGTTATTTATATAATAGATATTCTTATTATATATCTGTTATTTATATAATAGATATTATATATCTGTTATTTATATAATAGATATTATATATCTGTTATTTATATAATAGATATTCTTATTATATATCTGTTATTTATATAATAGATATTCTTATTATATATCTGTTATTTATATAATAGATATTCTTATTTATCTGTCATTTATATAATAGATATTCTTATTATATATCTGTTATTTATATAATAGATATTCTTATTATATATCTGTTATTTATATAATAGATATTCTTATTATATATCTGTTATTTATATAATAGATATTCTTATTATATATCTGTTATTTATATAATAGATATTATTTTTATATAATAGATATTATTAACCCAACTCAGATATGATTTACAAATATTTTCTTCTATTCCACATGTGGCATTTTCATTGTGTTGATTATGTCATTTGGTGTACATTTTAAATTTTTACGTAGTCCAATTTACCTTCTCTTCTACTTTTGCCTGTATTTTGGTGTTAAAGGTGTTAGTATTTGAATGTCTATAAATACTGACTTACTATGCTGAGAAGGTCACACTTCACCATCTCTCTGATGGTGGAGCTAAGAGTTTTACACTCTCCCATTTTGTAACAGGGCACAGTGCAGCTAGGTGAGAACCCAGTGGCTTTCCCAAGCTTATTTGTCTTGCATTTTGGTGACATGGATTGTTGTTCACATTGGCTTCCTCTGGCAGGTCCACCTGGAAAGCATTATATTTAGCAAGAAAAAAGGAGGCTGTGAATTATATCCCTGTGGACTGTGTATATTCCCTGTTGCAAATGTCAAATCCATGAAGCATAAAAGGATTTACTAGATGATATTAAATTCCTTGCAAATTGTTGAAAAGCCTTAAGGAACAGGCTCCAGGCAAAGCCTCTAGAACAATTCCAAGAATGGCACCACTGGTGCAGGCTGGGGAGGAGCTCCTGCTGCCTGAGACTCCACATTCAAGCTGTCTCCTGTAGAAAAGAGACCAGCTCTTCTCACTACTGCCCCTGGAAGGACAGCAGCTCTGCTATCAGCTACTAGAGATCTGAACCCTTTCTCTGGCTGCCCATCAGATATGTTACTACAGAGTGGTTTTGGACTGAGATGAGGGAGAGGAAATGCCTGATCTCACTCAAATGTGGTCATTTTCCTGGTCTGGGTCACAGCCAGGCAGCATAGTCCTGTGGGCACAATATCTTCACTTGCTAGGTTTCTATCAAAATGAGAGTATCTTCCTTCACTGTGGAAAACACGGGGATGGTAAGGGTCAAGGAATAGGAAAAGGAGTACTTGGAGTTGCCTGAGCTGCCACTCCGGTTTCCCCAAATGTTTTCAATCCATTTCATTCATGATAGTAAACACCTTTCTGCCTAACCAGACATAATGGCTTTTCTCAGATCCAACTGATTCAGTGATAAAACTACAGAGAAAAAATAAATACACTTTTCAACATTTAAGCTGACCAGGAGGCTGTCCTTGGTGTTTACCCCTCCATATCCCACTATACATTTCATCTTCCCTTCGCCTCACTGGCCGTCCAAGTGCAGGGAATGCTTCACATGACTGTGATCCCTAGAACTTCATCCTGATGACTGTTGAAATCTTCTCTGAGTTTTACCAGTGGAAATGGCAATAAACAGAAACATTCCAGAAGGTCCCCTAGGTTCCATATTTTCTGTACTTCCTCTCTAAACTATGTAAAATCAATTCTATTGGCTCTTGCTTTGTATGGGCTAGATCTATGGCCCCAGCACCCACCCTAACACCCTGTGTTGACCACTTATCCCGTATTGTATTAACTCTAAATGGTCACATGCTTATCATATTATTTCTTCCAATTTAATGGTATAATTGTCATGTCAACTCTTTGGATTAAGAATCATCAACCAGTCAGCCCCAGCTCTGAGAAAATAGAAATAGAGTATTTCTAGCTGTTCAGTTGGCATAACAATGATGAGTCTACAGCTTATTTTCAGGATATACGTATTCTGTTTATGGGAGTAACAGCACCATTCACGGTTAGTGTTTCAGATCCTCCACCACATCTGACAGCATAGCAATTCAATAGCACAAGGGTCTGTATGCCAGCTTTGCTTGACTAATAATGGGTTTTTCCTTGTCTGTAGGGAAAGCTGCACCTGTGCACATGACAAGACCATGAGCTACACTTTGCTTCACTTTTCTTGAAGTCAATAAGTTTCTTGATCCAGAGCCATATTATGGAAGAATTCCTGACTCTAATAAAAGCACTTGGAAAATCTTTAAATAATATTTTATGCAGAAACATAACCAAAAAGAAAGGAAAATTCATATATAGGAAAATAATCACCACCCTCCTCATGTTACATGAGGTCCACTAGAATCACCTGACACCACATGTTAGTCTGAGCCCTGATGTGTGGTATAATGTTAGGGGTTTAGGAGAGGACATTCTTCTTGGCAAATTAGGTGTTCAGAAGAGCCAGCAGCCCTGTACATCTCAGTTAGTTGAAACTCATATTATTGAGTCTTCACGGGGACCTCCATAACATTGGTTCATGAGTCCACCTGGGAAAGCTGGGAAAGGTGACTGACTAAAGTCCATGTGTTGAATCTTCCTCATTATGAAAAGCCCCATGCTTTATAATGATAGTTTGATTAATATTCACTTGGAAAGCTTTTTTTATTTTTTCTATTATGGCTCATTTTTGAAATGTGTAGTCATAGCTCTTCCAGAATGACTTTGTCTGCAATCATCCTGTTGCATTTCTTTTAAGGCCTGATGATCTGTCAAAACCAACAACCAATATTATTAAATGGCTGTTCTCTTGGCAATGTGATCATCAGATGTAGGCCTTGCAGTTTACACATGATTAGGATTTTTACATTTCCAGGGCTTCCTTGACAATGGCACTGATGTGACTCCATCCAGCATCTATTGTTATGAGAACTCTATTTGGCATATTATCACTGTGGGCATGAACATAATGGAGACTTTCATAGGATGCTATGGTTAATATCCAACATTAGTCAAAATTTACCCTAGTCCTACCCTTGGAACTCTACTGGGTTGGAAAATTATTTTAGGTAAGGACAACCATTTGGTAACATTTTAAAAATAAAGGCTAAAAAGAAATTTTCTTTAGTAAGAGTATGAACTGTATGTGGTCCAGAATAGCATTTTTTATGGAATGAACAACAATTATTTAAATGTGTATAATTTAGATAATAATTTCATAAATATGTATATATTGCATATATAAAATAATAAATGTACTTAAATATGATTACTATATATATTTGTAGCCAACATTTTATCAAATAAATATATATTCACTTCTATGTATCTTATATACATATATGCACATTTTTCCATAAATAAGGTGAATTGTAATTGTTTATGGAAATACTAATTAGTATTAATTTTGTCTTTAATTTTCTCTTAATAACTTCATAATTTGATTACTATTCATATTTATACCTCCAATTTAAGAAAAAATACATGTGTGTATATATAGGTAGAGGTGTAAATGCTGTATCAGTAAGCATTTATGCATTAATGATTAATAACTGGTTAAATACACGACTCAGTGGCTGATAACAGTAAAAATACTTGTTTTCATGTTCATGGATGCTCATTTTCACAGTGATCTGGCTGATTAAGGAAGGGCTCAGCTGAGTGTTTCCTCTGTAGTGCACTGAGCTTGTCTTTAGCCTACAGGTATCAATTGTCTGAGGACAAGGCTAAACAGCAGTGACTACACATGACACAAGATTCTTGTGACAGGTCACAGGAGTGAACAACATCCTAAACCAAACTGCACGGTTGAACTTAAGTCCAATAATTTCTAACATAGCTTCACACATTTTGAATATATTCCTTTATTTCAGTGAGTACACATTTTCAAGAAAATGTTTACTCCATTTAAATATAGAGATGTTTGATCATTCCATGGACAAATAATTAAGCTTTCAAATTTACAATCCTGAAAATATTTGCTAATGTAAATTTGCATTAATAAAATAAAGCTGGATGAGTTTTCAACATATGGCTTTAAATATAATTTTTTAAATGGCCTCAGTGGGGGAAAATCATTTTAACTTATGTAAATATCCCTTTTTACTTCTCTTGTGTCCTATAGAGTTGCCCAATAAGAGGGCCTCCCATGAGATTTGGAAGTCAGAAAAGGATGACTCAATATCCTCCACTGATACCTAAGACAAACACAGGGACAGAGATGAGAAACACCTGGAAAGATGCTGTAGGAAGCTGAGAGCACCAGCACCCCTGCCCTTAAGCTTCCAAACAGGACTGAGGACCACATGGTTAGATAGCCTGTACTGCAGGGGAAGATGCATTCTGTTTTCTGAAGGAGCACCAGAGAATCCTGCTTCTAATACCAGCTTTCATGACTACTATATACTTGGCATTGAAAGGTTGTAGTGTGAACGTTAATAGTAGGAATTGGGTTATTCTTGTCATACCCAACACAGCCAAGAAACCAGGAGGGAAAGGCACTTAGGGTGCAAAATATTGTTTCTAGAATGCAATTGAAATAGGCCCTATTACTCCATGGAACTAATGTTTATGGTTTTGTTAATAAACAGAAATTGACTCAAGATAGTTTCATTTGTCTTACCTTAGTTCTTTTTTCAGGAAACCAACCATTAGGCCTCCCAGATAATATTGAGGAGCTGAAACTTACATATCACTGAATCAGGACAGTAAGACATCAAAATCTTCATCCATTATGATTGCCTAACTGACCTCCTGCTTCCTGTTGACCAAATCATCTTCCTTACCCCTCCCTAATTCCTGTTTTCCCACATTTCTTCCCTGCTGTATAAATCCCTAATTTCAGTTGGTCAGGGAGATACATTTGAGAATGGTGTCCCATCTCCTCGGCTGCATCACCTGATTAAAGCCTGTTCCTTGGCAATGCTTGTTGTGTTAGTGATTGGCTTTCTGTGTGGTGAGCTGCGGGATCTACACCGAATCCCTGGCATTTCAGTAACAAAATTCTCTGCAAGCTTCACTGCTTTGGCTCATTGTAACCTGAAATCAAATTTATCAACAACTTCTGAGATAACTTGATATAATTCTAGGATTCACTTTGTCCACCATTGGTTACCAGTCTGAGCTTGCCAGCTCCCAACCCTTCCTAGTGCCAATGAACTTTCTCAAAGAGCCATAGGTAACATTTTCCCTTTTTCATAAAATGCTAACTTTCTCTTTGTTCTTCCAACATATTGAAGACCACTGAGTTTTCCTGTATGCCCCATTTGGCAAATACTGCTTTGCAAATAAAACATTACATTTAGAGACTCATCTGTACATTTTAGTTAGACTTCAGTAGTTTACTCTAATTCTCTGTATTAAGACAATTCCTGCTTTGAATATCCATAGTGTCTTTTTCTTTGTTATATGAAGTCCAACTGAAGCCATAAACTAGACTCCTCAGGTGTCATGATCTCTGTTTTTATTAAATCAGGAGAGTCATTGCTATGTGTGTGCAGTTGGGGCTGAGAAAGAGAAACGAATTAGGGTGCAGAAGTGACTTCATGTCCCCATCTACCAACACCATCAGAGTGCGGCTGCATTGAGGAACACTCTCAGGCGATGGAGGCATCAGGAGGAGCATCTGGGGCAGCCCAGCCTCACACATCTGCTTCCCTGGGGGTTTTTGTTCAGGTGTGTAACACTGTGGGAGGGTAACTATTATACTGTTGACAGTAATAAGTTGCAAAATCTTCAGGCTGCAGGCTGCTGATGGTGAGAGTGAATTCTGTCCCAGATTCACTGCCGCTGAATCTTGATGGGATCCCACTTTCTAAACTAGATACCTTATAGATCAGGGGCTTAGGGGCTTTCCCTGGTTTCTGCTGATACCAGGCTAGCCAGCTGCTAATACCCTGACTGGCTCTGCAAGTGATGGTGACTCTGTCTCCTACAGATGCAGACAGGGAAGATGGAGACTGGGTCATCTGGATGTCACATCTGGCACCTGGGATTGGAAACATAAAACATAAAAACAAAACATAAAAACAAATTCCACACAATTAATCATGTAGTAAGAGAACTCTGAATAGCCATGTAGTACTGAGCACCCTGGGCTGAGTAAACTGCTAGTGTTCTCCATCCTTACCTGGGAGCCAGAGCAGCAGCAGCCCCAGGAGCTGAGCGGGGACCCTCTTGTCCATGCTGTGTCCTGACTGGGTCTGACTTCTGCATGAAGTGTGACCAGCCTATTAAGATGTCTTCAGGGCAGGAGGATGTGCTCTGGGAACATGCAAATGAGCAGGGGGCGGGGCAGATTCAGCAAAACTGCAGGGCTGGCTTATCTCAGTAACTCAGCACTGGTTCAGTGTCCCCAGGTGTCCCAGGTAAGACCAGGGTAGCACAACTTTGTCTGCAGAGAATGTGTTTCTACTGGGGACTATTCGGTTATGAGAAACATTTTTTAGGTATTTTCTGACAATTTGAAATATTCCTCAGGAATCGATGGAGAAATGTATTTTGTTGGTGTATGGGGATTATTTAGGAGAATATTTCATTTGTAGGAAACACATAGTAAATGTTAGACGGTACAATTCTCAGGTCTTCAAATGGCTCTCACATGATTCCGGTTAGGGAAGGGGGTACTTTGTCCTATACTTGCAACATTTCTGTGAGTTTAACATTGTTCCTTTCTAAAAGAATTAAAAATAAAATTACTTTTATGATGCTATATATATTCATAAGTATTAGGTAATAGTGTTACGCCATTTTTCTTATGAGTATAAGATCAAACAATTTACTTCAGATACACAAAGATGATACCATGTTTCTTCAATGCGTGCAGCACTCACAGATCCACCATTATCAAGAGTGACAGGTCTCTTTAATACCCAGAGACTAAATGAGCTGCACCTGTCTAGAACTTTTGCATTTCTAAGTTAAGTACTAATAGATTACTTTTGACTGGAAGACTTAGTGATAAAATAAATAGTTGATTAACACTTTTTTTACATTATATATATTATATACTCTATTCTTCCAATAAAGTATACTAAAGAAAAAAATGTTATTAAGAAAATCATAAAAGTGAGAATATACATTTACTACTTATTGAGTGCGTGCTCACAGGTGACACGCACAAAAGAAAATATAAGTGGATCTGCAAATTTCAAACCCAAGTTATTCAAGGGTTAACTGTACCAGGATGAATGTAGCAGTCCCCATCTGTAGTCTAGGGCTTTCCTCTTTGCTGTACCTCTGCTGACTTCCAATGGCCATGTATACGTCTTATGTTCTTTATGCTCTTGGGCAGAGAACTCTGTCTGCAGGCATTGCTGGCCAGATGGCCTGGAATATGTATCTCTTAGGAAAGTGCTATGGTTTGACTGTGTCCTCCAGCATCCATCTGTTGTAAAGTTAATTCTCAGTGTAATAGTATTGCCAGGTGGGGCCTACTGGGATGTGTTTAGGTCATGAGGGTGGAGCCCTCTAGTGGAATACATTAATGCCACTATAAACAGGGATGATAGGGCTGGGATCTCTCTTTCTCCTGCTCTTTTGTTGTGATAAGACACGGCCTTCCTTCCTTTGAAGGACTCAGTGCTCTAGGCATCATCTTGAAAGCAGAGAAAGTGGACATCAACCTGCCCGTGCCTTGATCCTAAATTTCCCATTTGCCTGAAGTGTGAGAAAATAAATTTCTGTGCTTTATGAATTACGCAGTGACAAGGAATCTGTTACAGCAGCTTGAAAGAGAATAAGAGAGACAGCTCACAATCAGTGAGGACAGGATGAGGTGTATACATACCCCATCTTCCTCATCTCTCAGGTGGAACAGCCCAGAGGAATTTAGTCCATGTTTCCATATGTGGTTGACCTTCAGTTATCATGAGTCAGGTGGGTTGTTGATGTGTCTTTTACCATTCATCTTCTGTTCTCTCTCTCACTTTCTTCCTTTCCTCCCAGTGTAAATTTGCTGCCTAAACAGGAATCCTCGTTGTGGGTGGACCCAAACTAAGATAGTAAAATAAATCATTCATCTTTTGTATGAGGGGTATTTCTCATTTGAATTCTTAACACTTCTCTTTCTTTGATATGTAGGAATATTCAGGAAGCATCTAAATTTTTTTTACCAATCTATTTTAGATTGAATTTATGCTGATTTTTTTTCTGTGTGTTAAAACAAAAAAAATTAAGTTGTAAGCCACAAACCAGCTGAATGGACTCCTCTTTTGGCAGAGAGAACGTCAAAGAAATCTGAAAAAACTAGGTTAGGCCATGACTGGCAGGTGGGTTTCGATGTGCCTCATTATACTCTCCTCCCTTTGGAGTTCAGACACAACTGACCAGCATTATCACTACTACAGAGATCTTTGGACTGACAAAACAGACGATTTGTAGCAATAAGATACTATATTCCAACATGACAGATAATAGGCCCTGAAGAAAATCTAAATATTTTACCCTAAAAGTATTTCTTTGACATATTCTGAAGTGGCCCTGCAAAGCTGCCTGTTGTGGGGGAAATTTACATTCTGCAGAGAATCTTCTCCCCTTGCTATGTTTTTTCTAAAGAGTTTGACATTTTTTTAAAGGTTGGATAAGCAACATTCACCATCTAGTTTGTCTGTTACCCGTAGGATTCATCTATATGAGAACCTTGACTTCCACACCCCCTTATCTAAACTCAAGTATTTCTTTATGATGAATTCAACCATTTAGGCAGAGCTTAACTCTTTCAACCAGTTGCTAATCAGGAAAGCTTTGAAGCCACCTATGACCTGGAAGTCCCTGCTTCACGACATCCCACCTTTCCAGGATAAACTAATTTGTATCTTATATGTATTGATTTGTGTCTTTCCCTGTAATTTCTGTGTCTCCTGAAGTGTTTAAAATCAATGTGTAATCCAGCCACCTTGGGCACATGTTTGGAGGGCCTCCTAAGGCTGTGTCACAGGCCATAAGCCTTATCTTTGGCCAAATAAACCTATAAATTGATTGATACCTGTCTCAGATACTGTTGTGTTTACACTGGGTCACAAAATTTAACAATCCTCTAAAACTACCTACACAATAATAAATCTACATTAAGACAGTGAAGTCAGCATACCTCAACAGTTAAAACTCACAAGTTAGAGGAACCTGAGTCTAAGATTTTGTCCAGCTCTCTTGCTTCATAAAAATACTTTGTGATTTTTTAAATTTTACTTTAGAGAAGGACAATTTGGGGGAATATATTTATTGTTGGTGGAATGAATAATGGCCCCACCCCAAAAGATGTCCACGTCCTAGTCTCTGTAACCTAAGTGTTACAGGAGTTATTAAGAAATTCTTTAAGGCAGATAGAGAGGAAAAGGGGTCCTTAGGATGGTTTTGTTTCTTTTAAAGCAGCTCCAGAAAGTTTCTTTTCTAGCAGGAAAGCCCTGGCTGTTAGAGCCAGGCTTGCAAGCTTTGATATGCAAATGCTGGCCAATAGAAACTAGGTTTGCCCAAACATGGCGATTCCCACCATTTTCTTCCTTGCTCCCACATGTGCCTGGCAAATGGCTGCCCCCACATATCCCCATGTACATAGGACATTTTGGCACCCAACATTTGCATTTGCATACTAAAAGGCTAGGATGGGAAGGCCAGTTATTTCCCAGGCTACATGAATGACATTGCATTGTGGAGCTAATCACATGTGTCCTTAATCCCTGCTCCTGTCCCGGGCTGGGAGAGGCTCACTGTCCTCACCATACCCAGCAGGACATAGTTGATGCACTAGGCACTAAAGAAGAGGAGAATGGTTTTTGTGCTGCTGTTGTTGGTAAGAGCTTTACTGCATTTTATATTTCACTATAACTCTAAGTAAAGTTGTGTGGGGAGAAGAGAACATATGGACAACTTTATCTGGTGGAGTTGGAAGAGGCCAGACTCTGAGAATGACAATGACTTCATGTTTCTAATTTTCCAAGTGGCAAATGCTAGCTTTAGCAATTGTGGAAATGTGGACTTTGAGTTTAAGAATAAGACAGACTTTCAGGTACTGCAATAAATGAGGAGACATTTGGAATAGGGTCCTTAGCCCAGGGCTAAGGTCACGCTGGCAGTGCCTGAGAACTTCCAGGTGCTCTCCCTGGGCTGTGGAGGAAGCAGCTGCTCTCCTGAGCCACAGGGCTGAGGACCTGGGAAGAACCACAGGCCCTGCCCACAGGGCTGCCTGTCAGGGGCTTCAGGGAAGGAAACTGCTCACAAATTCAGGGGAGCTGCATTAAGCATATATCCCCCAGCCTGGCAAGAATGAAAGTCTCAGAGACCCAGACCTTAGGGCTGGGGCTGTGTTCCTGGGCTGGCTGCTATCAGCTCTGTCCTCCCTTGTCCTGAATGATTGGGACCCTGCTGGAGCCAAAGACGGAGTGTCAGCAAATGTCCTCAAAGTCTTTACTCAGCCAGACTCTGTTCTGCTCGGAAAGAAAAGGAATACAACACATGCTACACAAATGAACATAAAATTATGTGTATTTGTAATATGAATTTCTAATACAAACTTTACATATTGAATACATATATTATTTTAAAAATAAGTTGTATTTATATATTTGTATATACTATGTATCTATGAATAAATATGTGATGCACATTTATATATAAAGAGATATAACTTTGATTTCTAGTATAAGGTATAGTTTTAAACTTTAATAAATTGAACGTGAACATTGAAAACGAGCACTGGGTGGCTCATTTTCAGTGAGCTCGTTTCGGTGGCTCGTTTCCATCTCATGCCCCCTTCTTCACTACAGGGCCTGAGGGTCATAAAGCTCAGGACCCTCTTCCATGTGGCCCCTGGACCAACAGCAGCAAGCTGCCCATTGCCGAGGATCATGAATGACCTGAGGGGAGTCTGCGGAATCACAGAGCAGCAGATGCCTAGGAGATGGATAGTGGGTCTGGGTCCTGAATGGAGGGAGGTTTTGTCACCAGAGCTCAGCATAGATAAGTCCTCTTTTGGTCATTTCCATCAAACAAAGCAGCACATGTAGCTCAGAGGCTGCGTGGTTACAGGATGAAGTCCCTCCATGGCTCATTCCCAACTTCCCCTCTGACTGGGTTGATGTGAGATCTCTCTGCCCAGCTTTCATGGCTCACCAGCTGCTGAGACTCTGTTGACAATGGCCTATGTCTGCTCCATGCACAAGCTTCTCAATAGTTGCCATTTTACCTTCTGGTCTCCAATAACCACAACTTGCCAACCATGACTTTTCCACAAAGATTCATGGAGTGGGGTCAGAACTATGGGTTCAACAATGGGCTGGGGCATGCATGTAAGAGAAACAAGGCATGGACAGCCCATGTCTGAAGTGGGGATGAATTTGCAACATGAATTCGGAGTAGGAGGTGGGAGAAAACATCCTGACGTGCTCCGTGCAGTGATGCCCACAAGATACACTAGAGGTGCCCATAGAGGAGGTGGGAAGGGGGTGTGAGGCAAAGAGAGTATGTGAATTCAGAGGTATCCCCCAGCCTGTTTCCCTGAGAAGATTTCAGCCCCTTAGCAGCCCCTGGGCACTTTGAGGGAAACGAAGGATCATGTAAGGACAAGAATTTGATCACACACACACACACACACACACACAATTTGTTAAAATGTGTGAACAATGGCATCACAAAGTGATTATGTATGAACATTTGCTCAGAAAATTAGAAAACAAAGCAATGTCTCCTGAGCTAACAATAAAGATGTTAATTTTTTAACTATAGTAAATACAGAGAACATGAAATTATCTTTTTTTTTTTTTGGCGGGGGGAAAAAGTCAGTTTATTTGATGTGTTTCTTAGTAATGGAATTGTGGGGAAGAACAAAAGCGGGCTCTGGGACTCACATTGCTTTGGGGGAGGCTCAAGCTTCCCAGAATCCCTTGTCCCTCCCCACTTTGGGCACTTAGGGGTGGGGCTGGGGAGTGAGAGGGACAAGGCAGGGCATGATTGATTAAAGCTAACGAGCAGACAGAAGGCACTGGTGGGTCATATCTCGGGCCTGGGAGAGGGAGGGCGTGGGCCAGGCCCCATGTGACACCAGGGGCTCCTTGGCATCCAGGCTTGGCGTTTAGTCCTTTCCCTTCCCTTTCTTGGCTTTGGCCTTTGCTTTGGTCTTGGGGGTGCAGGGCTTGGTGACGCGGATGGTCTCCTGGCACTGAGCATTGTAGCGCCCCTTCTTCAGGGTGCCTTGGCGGACTTTGGTGCCTGTGCCCCCATCACACGCACCCCAGTTCTCAAACTTATACTTGCAGTCGGCTCCAAACTCCTTCTTCCAGTTGCAAGGTACCCTGCACCGGATGCGCTGAGTCTGGGCCCCGCAGGTGCCCTCGCGGAAACCCACGCCGCAATCCTTGCTGCTGGGGGTGCAGGGCCCCCAGGCCCACTCAGCGCACTCGCTCCCCGGGCCGCCCTTCTTCACCTTATCTTTCTTTTTGGCCACCGCGGAGGTGAGCGCCAGCAGGGCGAGGAAGGTGAGGAGGAGGAAGCCTCGGTGCTGCATCTCGCTCGCTGCCCGCGCTGCTTCGCTCCGAAATTATCTTAACCATTTCTAAGAGTGCAGTGCAATGGCATTAAATATATTCACATTGTTCTGCTATTATTACTGATACGATCTTCAGAACCCTTTTCATCTGATGAAAATTAATATCTATACCCCTTACACAATACTCCCCCTCATTTCCTCTATCCCTACCCCCAGCAACCTCCATTCCAGTTCTGTCTCTGTGTCAGTGACATCTTTGAAACGGTTGCACTGTGCACTGATTACGAACGTACTTGAGCATGGGGAACAGAACACTCCCCACAGCAAGTTACATGAAGGGGGTTTATTATTACAGATAAGCAGCAAGGGAACACAAAAGTCTTGCACTTATTATGGGTCAGTCCCTCAAGGCACAGGAAAGCTATGTGGAGCTGATGGAGTCGACTTGTGTGTACCCCACATGCACCACAGCTTAGGAACCCAGGAAAGCAGCCACTTCGGGTTTTATATCCTGGGGTAACAAGACACACAGGGCTAACATGTTAAAGGACATTTCCATTCTATGGGAAACTGGTATAGAGCACAGGTAGGTTGTTCTGGCCAGTTCCTCTCTATCTCAGGATATTACAATTCCAGCACATTCTACAATTATTCTTGAGAACTCATAAGCAAGAAATTGGAGAGAACTAAGTCAGTCCAGGGTCATTGGAGAATTGTCTTGCAGTTACCCCACCACCTAGACTTCCCCCTTAGCAAAGCTAGTGTACTTCATAGGCCCACCAACTTCCTCAAACTGGAGGCAAAAGTTTGTCTTTTCAGATTGATGAAGCACCTTGAGTTACACAATCTCAATGCAGATTATTAAGCCATAGTGAGAGTACATTTCACTGGGCCACGAAAAACTAGTGCCACTGGCAGGAGGATAAGACCCCTGAAAGCAGTGACTAAGATGCTAAAGAGGTGAAAGGGGGATCTTTCAGATGCCCCATTGTCTGCAGCCAGTGAGCCTGCTTTAGGATCACCTCTCCTTGTATTTCTAGGATACCTGAGGTGTTAATCTAGATACAGCAGGCAGTGTTGGGTGTTGATAATTGCATGGAAAGTCCATTGGTTTCCATGAGAATGTGCCCATTGTCATGTTGATTGGACAGTGAGACTGTTTCTTGGTCAGAGTTAAGTCTCATGGAATAACCAAAAACATGACATAAATTCCTCTCAAGGGTGGCCATGGTAGCCCCAGTATCTAATTGAGTGACATACATTTAGCTGTCCAGGAAGCAAGCTATTGTCATAGTCCTTTTCTCCACACAGGTGATCCTTTAATAGTTCAGTCACTCAGTTTCTATTTTCCTGACCAGGTGGCTGGGTTGTTGGCAATGGCCCACGATTTAGTGGAAATGGAGTAAAATGTAGTGTTAGGGGCAGCCTGCATGGCTACTATCATTGCATGTAGTTTGTCCCATTGGGCAGAATGGCCATGTTCAGTGTCAGTCAAAAGATGCCATCCCCTGGCTTGATGGTGGCCACACCCAGTGGACCCACTGGCACGTGTTTTGTATAATCATCAGGGCCCCATGCCATACTGATATAGGCATGTATCTGAATCTTTGCTTTATTGTGGCCAAAGAAGCTAAATTGTCCCCTATGGGTCGTTTGTTCCCTTCTCGCAAGCTTGCCATTTATTCATGGGGCACATGGGTATTGTGGCATCCTGGTTAGGGCTGATTCTGACTGTATCATTTCTATTTAATAATTTGGATCTGTTGGGCCTGTCCAGTTTTATTGATTGTGTTTGTAGGCACCAAAGTGAGAATGGGTAGTTAAGGTAGCAGCGTCCTGCCTGGTGCTCTGGCTCTGAGATACTCAGCCCCTATCAGTTTCCTACAGCAAGCAAGGAGTTGCCATTCAAAAGAGGCACAACTGTTGACTGCTTCAGGAAATTTTTGTGTCCAAAATCTGAGTCTGGTGCACAAAGTGAAAATTTTCTGTTGCCACAGGCTCCAGTCAGCATGCATAGAAATAGTGGACACCTGGATTTCCATCGAGCAAGCGGGCTCTAAAGGTCTTAAAGAAGTGCCTAGGCCATGCCTTGTTGAACAGATTCCAATTTTACTGTTGCAAAGGGCCCTGTTCAAGGATGGCAACTTCATTCATGATTTTGATTAAGGTGATCAAAGAACACCCAGGCAAGATTAGTACTGTCCCCGCTACCCAAAAATACCTACTAGCTTCTGGGTCTCCTTCTTTTCACTGGGTGCCACCAGGACCAACAGTGATTAACTCTATCTGGGATACTTCCTTGGTTTCCTGTTCAGGTGGCCTTGGCATTCATCCTTCAACAGTCCATCGTTAGTCTGCCAAACTGGGTCGTTCCATTGTGACACCAGGCTTTGTGACATTTTAATCTTTTTGTAGCAACTATGAAATTAACTAGGTAATGTTCCAATCTTCATTTAATATACAGTCCTGCTTTTGGTGAACAATGCTCTGGGGCTTGGGAAGCTTAGGTGATAGGCAGGAGTGGATATGCCCCAATGTCACGCCTTGAATACTTAGCTGTGAGTGGAGATAGCCCCTCAGGCAGCAGTGATGTTTTATGGCACAGCAGCAAAATGTCAATACCTCTATTGCACTCAGCAGTGAGAACCATGGTCACCAGCACCCAACATGGCCCAAAGGGAATGGTCCACATGCAGATAAGCACCCAAGCACATACTCACCATGGACTCCTTATTTGTCCTGACACCTTCTGATGTCATCAGTTTAAGTTTCTCTGAGGGAACCTGGAAATATTGTCATGTGGATTCCTGCATACGAAAATCCCAGAAAAGTCTGAATTCCTTTTTTGCACCTTTTATCTTGAGAGGAATATAGGGCCACTAGCCTCTGGTGGAGACCTTGGCCCTATTTCTAACTGTGCCATTCAGACAAAGACGTTTGGTTCTGCAATGTGGCTTAATGAGACAAACACACCAATCAGGCGGCACAAGACTTCCCTGGCATTTTTCCATGTCTCTTTTATAGAGAGTGAGCCTTCTTTTCTGGGAAGGCCCTTCTTGTTCATTTTGGTTCCTTCTCAGATGCTTCAGGGACCACTGAGAGTATCTTTCTTGTTTCATCCTGGGTGACTCAGGGTCCATCTGATTACCCATGTCCTGACCTCTCTTGCCCCAGGAATGAACAATCATATAAGTGTCACAAATGTCCCATTGATCCTCCCCTCCGCATTAAACATCCATCTGCATGTCCAGGCCTTGCATCCCCAGGCTGATGTCTCTGTCCTGGGCCAGGTACTGGAGAGTATTTTCCTCCAGCTTCACCAATAAGCCATGGATCCCTCGATCCAACCTTCTCACTGCATCAGTTTTGCCAAGAATATTTGCTGTGCACTGGTTGCCAACTTACCCAAATCTAGTGAGACAGAACGCCCATGTACAACCAGTTACATGAAGTAGATTACTACTTACAGACAGCCAGCAGAAAGAGAGAGCAGAAAGCTGCCTGGGCCTGATTGACGCTACACTGTGCGTACCACACAAGGAGTGCAGCTGAGGGACCCTGGAATGCAGCCCATCCTGGGTTTTATGTCTTAGAATCACATGACACACTGGGCTAGAGTGTTGAAGGAATTTCTGTTTCTAGTAGGGACAGAAACAGAGCCCAGCCTGTTCTGGCCAATCATAACGTATCTCAGAATGTTACATTTCCAGAACATTCTACAGTTATTCCTGAAAACTACAAGCAAGAAAAGGAAGGAGACTGGGTTGATTCATGACTAAATGGAAACTGTTTTGCAAATACCCTAGTGAAATCAAAATTCAGTATTTTTGTGACTAAGTTATTTCACTTAGTGTAATGTCCTCTTGTTTCATCCATGTTGTAGCATGTGTCAGAATTTCCCTTTTTAAAGCTAAATAATATGCTATTGTATGTATATACCACATTTGGGTTACCAGTTCCCTCCTTTGTGAACATTTGAGTTGCTTCTACCTTTTGTCTATTGTGAATAATTCAGTTCTGAATGTGAGTATACAAATATCTCAAGTTAATACCTTCAATTACTTGGGTATATGTCCAAAAGTAGAATTGCTGAATTATATATTATTTCCATCATTAATTTTTTGAGGAATCTCCATCTGGTTTCCCACAGCAGGTGGGCCATTTACATCACCACGACAGTGTCCACAGGAGTTCCAATTCCTTAAATTCTCACCAAGACTGGTCATTCTCTGTTGGAGAAAAAAAATCCTAATAGGTGTGAGGTGGGTTTTGTTTTTATTTTTCTAAGGATTAATAATATTGAGCATCTTTTCTTATGCTAGTTATCTCATTATCTCTAAAGAATCTTCTTTAGAGAAATGTTTATTCATGTACTTTCCTCATTTTTAATCAGGTATTTTATTTTTACTGTTGACATGTAGGACTTATTTTTATATAGTAAATATTGTTAAGCCCTTACCACAAATATGATTTTCAAATATTTTCTTCTATTCCACATGTTGCATTTTCACTGTGTTGATTATGTCTTTTGATGCTCATTTTAAATTTTTATGTAGTCCAATTTATCTTCTTTTCTACTTTTGCTTGTATTTTGGTGTTAAATGTATTAGTATTTAAATGTCTATAAATACTGACTTACTATACTGAGAAGGTCACATTGCACCATCTCTCTGATGATGGAGCTAAGAGTGTTACACTCTCGCATTTTGTACCGGGGGACAGTGCAGCTACGTGAGAACCCAGTGGCTTTCTCGAGCTTATTTGTCTTGCATTTTTGGTGACATGGATTGCTGTTCACATTGGCTTCCTCTGGCAGGTCCAACTGGAAAGCATTATATTTAGCAAGAAAAACTGAGGCTGTGAATGATGTCCCTGTGGACTGTGTATATTCCCTGTTGCAAATGTCAAATCCACGAAGCATAAAAGGATTTACTAGATGATATTACATTCATTACAAATTGTTGCAAAGCCTTAAGGAACAGGCTACAGGCAAAGCCTCTAAAACAATTCCAAGAATGGCACTGCTGGCGCAGGCTGGGGAGGAGCTCCTGCTGCCTGAGACTCCACATTCAAGCTGTCTCCTGCGGAAAAGAGAGCAGCTCTTCTCACTACTGCCCCTGGAAGGACAGCAGCTCTGCCATCTACTATCTACTACTAGAGATCTAACCCCTTTCTCTGACTGCTCATCAGCTGTGCTACTACAGAGTGGTTTTGGATTGAGATGAGGGAGAGGAAATGCCTGATTTCACTGAAATGTGCTCATTTTCCTGGTCTGGGTCACAGCCAGGCAGCACAGTCCTGTGGGCACAAAATCTTCACTCACCAGTTATCTGTCAAAATGAGAATATCTTCCTTCACTGTGGAAAACACAGGGATGGGAATGGTCAAGAAATAGGAAAAGGAGTACTTGGAGTTGCCTGAGCTGCCACTCTGGTTTCCCCAAATGTTTTCAATCCATTTCATTCATGATAATAAACACCTTTCTGCCTAACCAGACATAATCACTTTTCTTAGATCCAAATGATTCAGTGATAAAACTAAAGAGAAAAAATAAATACACTTTTCAACATTTAAGCTGACCAGGAGGCTGTCTCTGGTGTTTACCCCTCCACATCCCACTATGCATTTCATCTTCCCTTCACCTCACTGGAGATCCAAGTGCAGGGAATGCTTCACATGACTGTGATCCCTAGAACTTCATCCTGATGTCTTTGAAATCTTCTCTGAGTTTTACCAGTGGAAATGGCAATAAACAGAATGATTCCAGGAGGTCCCCTAGGTTCCATATTTTCTGTACTTCCTCTCTAAAACACGTAAAATCAATTCTATTTGATCTTGCTTTATATGGGCTAGATCTATGGCCCAGCACATGCCCTAACACCCTGTGTTGACAGCTTATTCAGTCTAAATGGTCACATGCTTATCATATCATTTCTTCCAATTTAATGAAACAATTGTCATGTCAACTCTTTGGATTAAGAACCATCAACCAGTTCATCCACAATTTGTGAGATAACTTGATATAATTCTAGGATTCACTTTGTCCACCACTGTTTACCAGTCTGAGCTTGCCTGAGTTTTCCTGTATGCCCCATTTAGCAAATATTTTTTTGCAAATAAAACATTAAATTTAGAGATTCATCTCTACATTTTATTTAGACTTCAGTAGTTTACTCTAATTCTCTGTATTAAGGCTATTCCTGCTTAGACATCTATAGTGGCTTCTTCTGTGTTATATGAATTCCAACTGAAGACATAAACTAGACTCCTCAGGTGTCATGATCTCTGTCTATTAAATCAGGAGAGGCATTGCTATGTCTGTGCAACTGGGGCTGAGAAAGAGAAAAGAATTAGGGTGCAGAGGTGACTTCATGTCCCCCTCTACCAGCACCATCAGAGTGTGGCTGCATCTGAGGACCACTCTCAGCTGATAGAGGCATCAGAAGGAGCAGCTGGGGCAGCCCAGCCTCACACATCTGCTTCCCTGGGGGGGTTTTTGTTCGGGTGTGTAACACTGTGGGAGGGACACTGTTATACTGTTGACAGTAATAAGTTGCAAAATCTTCAGGCTGCAGGCTGCTGATGGTGAGAGTGTAATCTGTCCCAGATCCACTGCCGCTGAACCTTGATGGGACCCCACTTTGTAAACTGGAGGCAGCATAGATCAGGAGCTTAGCGGGTTTCCCTGGTTTCTGCTGATACCAGGCTAAAGCACTGCTAATGCCCTGACTCGCCCGACAAGTGATGGTGACTCTGTCTCCCACAGATGCAGACACGGAAGATGGAGACTGGGTCATCTGGATGTCACATCTGGCACCTGAGATTGGAAACATGAAAACAAAGGGTCCACACAATTAATCATGTTGTAAGAGAATTTCCCTGAATAGTAAAGCAGTACTCAGCACACTGGGCTGAGTAAACTGCTAGTGTTCTCCTTCCTTACCTGGGAGCCAGAGCAGCACGAGCCCCAGGAGCTGAGCGGGGACCCTCATGTCCATGCTGTGTCCTGAGTGGGTCTGATTCCTGCATGAAGTGTGACCAGCCTATTAATAAGGCTTCAGGGCAGGAGGATGTGCTCTGGGAACATGCAAATTAGCAGGGGATGGGGCAGGCTGGGTACAGCTGCAGGGCTGGCTCATCTCAGTAACTCAGCACTGGCTCAGTGTCCCCAGATGTTCCAGGTAAGACCAGGGTAGCATAAATTTGTCTCCAGAGAATGTGTTTCTACTGGGAACTAGTTTGTTATGAGAAACATTTTTTGGTTTATTTTTGACAATTTGAAATATTCCTCAGGAGTCGATGGAACAATATATTTCATTGGGGTATGGGGAGTACTTAGGAGAGTATTCTTTTTTGTAGGAAACACAGTAAAATTTTAGATGGTACAATTCTCAGGTCTTCAAAAGACTCTTATATGTTTTGAATTAGGGAAGGGGGTACTTGTCATATACTTGCAACATTTCTATGAGTTTAACATTGTTCCTTTCTAAAAAAATTAAAAATAAAATTTATTGACATGATGCTACATATATTTGTAAGTATTAGGTAATGGTGTTATGCCATTGTTCTTACCAGTATAAGATCAAGCAATTTACTTCAGATACACTAAGTTGATACCATGTTTCCTCAATGCATGCAGCACTCACAGATCCACCATTATTAAGAGTGACAGGTCTCTTTAATACCCAGAGAATAAATGGGCTGCACCTTATTCTTGTTTTGGGCACCTTCATAGTCTACCTTCTTTTCTGCCATTGAGTATTATTTCCCAAAGTTCATCTCTCTTAGTGAGGGTGACCACTGCATGGAGCATGTCCGTGCCATGCACCATCAATGCCACTTTCTTCTACCACTTTTTATCAATGAGTGGGGACATCATCCTGACCCAGACACCAAGCTCCCTGTTAACATCTTTTGGAAAGAGACACTCAATCTTTTATCAAGCAACTGCCCATGTACATGGAGAAATCAGCTGGATCCAGATGAAACTGGACAGAGATTTGCACTGATTATATCTAATATCTCTAATGTGCTCAAAAATGTCCCAGCCTGGTTCCGTGGCAGGGTAAGTGGATCCAACTACATCAACATTAGTGGGCTGCAGCCTAGGACTACATAAAATTTTACTGATGCCTGACTAGGGGAGCCAAATCACAGTGCTGTAGCCTGTGCAGAAACCTTCCTGCTGCTTTGTAAGCTGCCTGAATTTTAAGGGAATTTGCTTATATTGGGAAAAAGGAAGAAAGCTCCATTTGTCCTCTAAATGTTTGCTGAAAATAAACTGACAAAAGGAAGATTAATAAGAGAAAAGGCAGACAAAATGCACTTAAAGTACAGCAGGATGTCATAGCAGGATGATTACCCAGATAACTCAATGAGATCCAGTTGTTCATATTTCCTTTCTAGCGAAGAGGGAATTGGGAAACGTAGGCAACCTAGAGAGAATAGATGAGAATAGAAATGCATCCTTAAAAGAACAGGTAATCACCTGCCTGGGTAAAGTATCAACTTCCAGTCTCTTCTATTTTTGATTCCTGTTTTGTGTTAATCTTCCCTGATATAAAAATTCTCGGGATGAATTTTCTTGAAAATTGGTTTCCTTCTGAAGAATTTGTTTTTAGGCAGATAAGGGATATTTAGGAAAAGCCTTTTTGTGTATTTGCTGCTTTCTAAATGCCTTTGGTTTTACACAATCATCATACAAATGCAGCACAGTTTGAGATGTTATTTTCTGGATTCCTTTACTTGCAACCCACCTGTCAAGATACTGTTCCAGAGAGATGCAGCTACAGACTGAAAGAGCAGTTGACCCTTGAACAATGTGGAGGTTGGGGCACTGACTACGGGTGCAGATGAAAACCTGTGTAGAACTTTTGCATCTCCAACTTAAGTACTAATATCTTACTTTTGACTGGAAGCCTTAGTGATAAAATAGTTGATTAACTATTTTTTATATTATGCATATTATATACTCTATTCTTCCAATAAAGTATGCTAAAGAAAAAAATGTTATTAAGAAAACCATAAAAGTGAGAAAATATATTTACTACTTATTAAGTGCTTGCTCACAGGTAACACACACAGAAGAAAATATACTTGGATCTGCAAATTTCAAACCCAAGTTATTCAAGGGTTAACTGTACTAGGATGAATGTAGCAGTTCCCAACTGTAATCTGGGGCTTTCCCCTTTGCTGTACCTCTGCTGACTTACAATGGCCATATATATGTCTTATGTTCTTCATGATCTTGGGCAGAGACATCAGCCTGCATGCCTTGCTGGCCAGATGGCCTGCAATGTGTATCTCTTAGGAAAGTGCTATGGTTTGACTGTGTCCTCCAGATTCCATCTGTTGTAAAGTCAAAGCTCAGTGTAATGGTATTGCCAGGTAGGGCCTATTGAGATGTGTTTAGGTCATGAGGGTGGAGCCCTCTAGTGGAATACATTAATGCCACTATAAACAGGGATTATGGGGCTGGAATCTCTCTCTTCTGCTGGTCTGTCATGTTAAGACATGGCCTTCCTTCCTTTGAAGGACTGAATGCTCCAGGCATCATCTTGAAAGCAGAGAAAGAGGACCTTAACCTGCCCATGACTTGATCTTAAATTTCCCATTCTCCAGAAGTGTGAGGAAATAAATTTCTGTTTTTTATGAATTACACAGTGACAAGGAAGCTGTTATAGTGGCTCGAAAGAGAGCAAGAGAGACAGCTCACAATCACTGAGGACAGGATGAGGAGTATACATACCCCTGCTTCCTCATCTCTGAGGTGGAACAGCCCAGAGGAATTTAGTCAATGTTACCACATGTGGTTGATCTTCAGTTATCCTGAGTCAGGTGGGCTGTTGATGTGTCTTTTACCATTCATTTACTGCTCCCTTCCTCATTTTTTCCTTTCCTCCCAGTGTAGATTTGCTGCCTAAACAGGAATTTTCATTGCTGGTGGACCCAAACTGAGATAGTAAATACAATTGTTAATCTTTTGTATGAGGGGTATTTCTCATCTGAATTCTTATCATTTGTCTTTCTTTGACATGTAGGAATATTCAGGAAGCAGTTAATTTTTTTTAACAAATCTATTTTAGATTGAATTTATGCGGTGATTTTTTTTTTCTGTGTGTTGAAACAAAAAATTAAGTTGTAAGCCACTAACCAGCTGAACGGACTCCTCTTTTGGTAGACAGAACTTCAAAGAAATCGGAAAAACTAGGTTAGGCCATGACTGGCAGGTGGTTTCGATGTGCCTCATTATACTCTCCTCCCTTTGGAGTTCACACACAACTCACCAGCATTATCATTACAACAGAGACCTTTGGACTGACAAAACAGATGCTTGGTAGCAATAAGATACCATACTCCAACATGACAGATAATAGGCCCTGAAGAAGATCTAAATATTTTACCCTGAATATATTTCTTCGACATATTCTGAAGTGGCCCTGCAAAGCTGCCTGTTGTGGGGGAAATTTCCATTCTGCAGAGAATCTCCTCCCCTTACTAAGTCTTTTCCAAAGAGTCGGACATTTTTTTAAGGTCTGATAAACAACATTCGCCATCTACTTTGTTTGCTACCCATAGGATTCATCTATGTGACAAGAACCTTGGCTTCCACACCCCCTTTTCTAAACTCAAGCATTTCTTTATGATGAATTCAACTCTTTAGGCAGAGCTTAACTCTTTCAACCAGTTGCCAATCGGGAAATCTTTGAATCTACCTATGACCTGGAAGCCCCTGCTTCAAGCTACCCCACCTTTCCAGGACAAAGTAATGTATATCTTATATGTATTGATTTATGTCTTTCCCTGTAATTTCTGTCTCTCCAAAGTATTTAAATGTGTAATCTTATCATCTTGGGCACATGTTTGCGGGGCCTCCTAAGGCTGTGTCACAGGCCATAAGCCTTATCTTTGGCAAAATAAACCTACAAATTGATTGAGACCTGTCTCAGATAGTGTTTTGTTTACACTGGGTCACAAAATTTAAAAATCCTCTAAAACTATCTACATCCATAAGTCTACAGTAGAGACAGTGAAGAGATCATACCTTAACAGTTAAAGCTCACAATTTAAAAGAACCTGAGTCTAAAATTTTGGCCAGCTCTCTTGCTTCATAAAAAATACTTCGTGATTTTTTAAATTTTATGTTAGAGAAAGGCAATTTTGAGGAATATATTTACTGTCAATGGAATGAATAATGTCCCCACCCCAAAAGATGTCCATGTCCTCATCTCTGGAACCTAAGTGTTATAGGAGTTATTAAGAAATTATTTTAGGCAGATAGAGAGGAAAAGTGGTCCTTGGTAAGGTTTTCTTTCTTTTAAAGCAGCTCCAGAAATGTTTCTTCTTTTTTTTAAAAATTTTATTATTATTATACTTTAAGTTTTAGGGTACATGTGACAATGTGCAGGTTTGTTACATACGTATACACGTGCCGTGTTGGTGTGCTGCACCCATTAACCCATCGTTCAGCATTAGGTATATCTCCTAATGCTATCCCTCCCCTCTAACCCCACCCCACAACAGTCCCCGGTGTGTGATGTTCCCCTTCCTGTGTCCATGTGTTCTCATTGTTCAATTTCCACCTATGAGTGAGAACATGCGGTGTTTGGTTTTTTGCCCTTGTGATAGTTTGCTGAGAATGATGGTTTCCAGCTTCATCCATGACCCTACAAAGGACATGAACTCATCATTTTTTATGGCTGCATAGTATTCCATGGTGTATATGTGCCACATTTTCTTAATCCAGTCTATCATTGTTGGACATTTGGGTTGGTTCTTTTACACTGTTGGTGGGACTGTAAACTAGTTCAACCATTGTGGAAGTCAGTGTGGCGATTCCTCAGGGATTTAGAACTAGAAATACCATTTGACCCAGCCATCCCATTACTGGGTATATACCCAAAGGATTGTAAATCATGCTGCTATAAAGACACATGCACATGTATGTTTATTGCGGCACTATTCACAATAGCAGAAATGTTTCTTGTTTAGCAGGAAAGCCCTGGCTCTTAGAGCCAGGCTGGCAAGGTTTGTTATGCAAATGCAGGCCATTAGAAAAGGAGTCTAGCCAAACATGGCGATTCCCACCATCTTCTTCCTTGCCCCCACATGTGCCTGGCAACATGGCTGCCCCCACATGTCCCCATGTGTATAGAATATTTTGGTGCCCTGCATTTGCATGTTAAAAGTCTAGTGTGAGAAGCCCAGTAATTTTGCAGGCTACATGAATGACACGCCTGGTCAAACCAGTCCCCCAAGCCCTGTGCAAATCAGACACCACCTCCTCCAGCCTCCTCATGTAAGAGCTACTTTTCTGCTGCAAAGGAGTTTTGTCTTTGTTAGAATCCCCCCTCCCTCTGTCTCTGTATGGGGGAGCTGTTTTCTTCTTCCTTCCTTCTTGCATATTAAACCTTTCTCTTCTTAAAACCACTCCACGCGTGTCTGTGTTGTTTTATCCAAAGTGGTGTGAGACAAAGAACCCTGGTGTTCCTCCAGTCAATGAAGCCGTATCATAAAAATTCTACCTTACATAGCAAAAAGAGAACTTGACAGATATAAGTTAAGGACTTTGAGAATAAGCAACCCAGTTATCCAGATGAAACCAATATAATCACAAAGGTCCTTAAAATAAAGGAGGAGGCTGGCAGTCAGAGAGGAGCTGGGACAATGGGGAGGGATGTGGTTTGAGGAAGGAAGGGGCCATGGAACCAGCAATATGGGAGCACCTTGAAGATAAAAAGCAGAGGAACCAGTTCTCTCCTCTGGAGCCTCTAGAAGGATTACAGCCCTACTGACACCTTAACATTAGCTCAGCGAGACTTCTGACCCCCAGAACTACAGGGTAATACATTTATGTTGTGTGAAGCCAATAAGACTGTGGCAATTTAAGCAGCAGCGTTGGAAACTAATGCAAGGGGAAGAGATGTCCTTCACCTCACTGAGTGCATGGTTGTCCTCTATTCTTGGAAATATTTCCGCCTTGTTTTCTGGAGTCAGTTAAAACAAGAGACAGAGAAAATTTTTCTGAGAGAAGAGCTAGCACAAGGATTCTTTTTAGCTAGAAAATCCCTTTGGTAAAATCCCATGATTATCTCTTGTACGATCTGGGTATCATAGAGTTTAGAGTTCAGATCTCAAAGCACACAATAGGAGGAAGAGGCTTTTGTTTGTTGGTTTGTTTTCATATTAGGAGAGATAATTAGATTTTCAGGATACAATCTGAGAGGGAGACTGAGTCAGAGATATTTTAAGAGAAAGAGGAGATGTGGAAGGAGTCAGGGCAATGAAACATGTGTCCCTGCTCCTAAATCTAAAATAAAGTCATTGATTTTAGAAGATGAAGCAAAGCTCTTCACTTCCACCATCTCATGAAGGATCAATCTTTTCCCAGAGTTTCTGCTCCTCCTTCACTCCCCTGACATTGCATTGTGGAGCTAATCACATGTGCCCTTAATCCCTGCTCCTTTCCTGGGCTAGGAGAGGCTTATTGTCCTCACGGTGCCCTGCAAATACAGCTGGTGCGCTAGGCACCAAAGGAGAGGACGATGGTTTCTGTGCAAGCCATTACCACATGTTACATTTCACTATAACTCTAAGTAAAGTTTTGTGGAGTGAAGAGAACATATGGGCAACTTTATCTGGTGGGCTTGGAAGAGGCCAGGCTCTGAGAATGACAATGAATTCACATGTCTAATTTTCCAAATAGCTAATGCGAGCTTTAGCAATTGTGGCAATGTGGACTTGTGTACACATGTGCAACATGTTGGCGGCAAGCCACCCAGGTGCCAAGGCAAGAGACCGAGGGCATGAGCTGTTCCAGTATAATAAAATATATAAAATAACAGGAGTTATACTAGATATACATCATAGATATGATTATATACGAATATCATTAATCATTAGTTTGTAGCAATTACTCTTTATTCCAATATTATAATAATCCTTGCTCTACAGTCATAACCTAGGAAAAACCAGGCCATACAGAGATAGTAGCTGAAGGGGCACGGTGAGAAGTGACCAGAAGACAAGAGTGTGAGCCCTCTGTCACTCCCAGACAGGGCCATGAGAGGGCTCCTTGGTCTAGCGGTAACGCCAGCGTCTGGGAAGACGCCTGTTACCAAGCGGACCGTGGTCTAGCAGTAGCGTCAGTGCCAAGAAAAAGCACCCACTACTTAGCAGACTGGAAAGGGAGTTTCCCTTTCCCCGGGGGAATTGAGAGAAGACTCTACTCCACCACCTCTTGTGGAGGGCCTGACATCAGTTATCCCTGTGATGCTGTGCTTCAGCAGTCACACTCCTGTTTCACTTTCATGTTCCACTCTGTACACCTGGCTCCGCCCTCTAGATGGCAGAAGTAAAATTAGTGAAAGTATTAAATTCTTTGATCTTTCTAGCAACAGCATAGAAGACATAATGACATAAGCTGTCCTCTCTTTCTCTCTGCCTCGACTACCTAACAGGGAAGGACCCCCTGTCTGGTGGACACGTGACTCACGTGACCTTATCAATCATTGGAGATGACTCACACCCTTTACCCTGCCCCTCTTGCCTTGTATCCAATAAATAACAGTGCAGCCAGGCATTCGGGGCCATTACCGGTCTCCGAGTCTTGGTGGTAGTGGTCCCTCAGGCCCAGCAGTCTTTTCTTTTATCTCTTTGTCTTGTGTCTTTATTTCTACAATCTCTCATCTCTGAACACGGGGAGAAAAACACACCGACCCTGTGGGGCTGGACCCTACAGCAACACATGAGCCATGTCGTACCATTAACATCTGCACCAGTGCTGATTCAACTATTGCCACTTCTGGGTACCTGACTCCCCACAGCAGAGACAAATACCATCAGAAATTTGATGATAATCTGCAATATTAGATCAATTTCTCTGGAGGTGGTTGTAACACATTTGTACTAGTATTCTTCTGTATTCTCGATAAATGTTTGCTTTTTCTACTCACCTATAATTGACTATAATGGTTCTCAGAGACTGTAAGTTTTACTGATATGGGAATCTTTCAGAATCAGGGCATTACTACGTGGGGAAGGAAACAAAATAATAGACACATGGTAATGGCATCTATTGGTCCTATCAAATACTTCACCCAAAGAAGTCCACGTGGGTATGACATTCTACTGACTTCAGACATTCTTCCTCAATATGTACTGAATCTTTAAACTGATTACCATGTTAATGTGAAGCAATGGTTTAGGAAGCCCTAGGGCGAAGTAGGAGCAACCTCTCTTATGATTCACAGGAACACAGCTGTGTTACATGGGTTCCCAGTCATGCAGTTTTAGACCCTGCTGACAACAGGGCCTGATACACAGGAGTGGGTGCCTTTACTTGTATCCTCAAATAGAATATATAGAATAATCTAATGTGAAACCTAAAGCTATGTTGATGCAGGGTTACCCAATGTCAATACACACAAGGGCAACCACATAAGAACCTATTTCAGCAAAGTTAAACAGTGAAGCGATCATGAAGTGATAGTTCTCTGTTCTTTATTTGGTGACAGGAGTATGTCAGGGAATATGTCTGGACTGAAAGACAGTGAAGAACACATGTCAAAATCAGGTGATGATTATTCTCAAATTAATATAAAGTAAAACTAGGAGTCATTAAAACAAAACAGATAAAAGAAAACATTTTTAAATAAATCCAAGACTGATATGTGACCCAGCTTTGGCTCTAGCTCTTCCAGAAGATAACAGGCTCCAGGGCTCAACAAATGCATGCACATTTTTTTAGTTTTGTACCAGCAATATGTGTCATGTGTGCTCATTTTCTGTTTCAGACCTTAAGCTACAAATCAAGCTTTTCAAAGTAACCCTAACCATATATTGGAATCAAACAGGAATAATTTAAATTATTGATGTCTGCTCTTACCCTTGCCTATTTGATTAAAAATATTTCACTGGAATTCAGGCAGCCACATGTTGAAAAATTTTCACAAGATACGTATAGGTATAAGTTGGATAATCAACCACTGCTTTAACTGGGTCTCCGCCTCTCTGCAGGCCAGCAGCCACAGCATTGGCATGAACTGGGAGCGTGTTAGACATTCAAAATGTCAGACCCCACACCATAATACAGCACCCAGAAGGTCCACATATCAATCAAAACACACTCTTCATACCAGAAACCAGGAAGATCTCAACTGGAAAAAGAAAAGACTATAATTAGATAGTAATTCATGTGTACTAACTTAAAATTATCTTAAAATGATTTTAAGGCAACTATTATAAAAATGCATCAAGGAACAATTGCAAACATGCTTGAAACACATGAAATAATATAAAACATCAAGAAGGCAATGCAAAATATAAAAAAGGAAAAATATGGAAATTTTAGAAGTGAAAGATAAAATCACCATAATGAACAGCTCAGCGGGTGGCCTAATGGCAGAATTGTGTAGGCAGAGGAAAGAATCCATGAAGTGGAAAGTGAAATAATAGTAACTACCCCATTTAAACAATACTGAGAGAATAGACTAAAAAGAAAATGAGCACAGAATAACACAAATAAATCTGTACCAGGACGTATCACAGTTAAACCTCTAAAACTAAAAACGACAAAATAATCTTATAAGCAACATGAGAAAAATTATTCCTTACTTTGAGCAGAAAAATAATGACAGTTTCTCTTCAGAAACTGGAGGTCAGAAGGAAATACCACATTTTCTAGTTTTTAAAGAAAAGATCTGATACCCTAAAATTCTATGTTCAGTAAAAGTATTATTTAGAAATGAAGGACAAATTGAGGAGTCCTCAGTTGTAGAAAAACTAAGAGTGTTTGTTGCCAGCAGATCCACTTTAAACATGGCCAAAATGAGCCCTAGAAAGTAATATCTCCTAAAAATAAAGAGGGGATATTAAATAAAATTAGGGACAAAAGGCTACAATAATGAAAAGATAGATGAATATAATGCATTTCTAAATCATGTGTGATAGTTGTGTCAAAGTTGTAACACTTTTGTTTCTGCAGAGAAATTACTTTTTAAAAACTATTACTAATGGGAGAGGAAAAATGACATAAAAGAAGGTAAAATTCTATATTTAATTTAAATGGTAATATATTGACACCAACATACTGTGAGAAGCTATGTATATAAAGGAAATAACCATGACTACAAATTTAAAAATCACTATAGAAAGAGATACCAAAAAATTAGGTAAATTAGAATGTAATTGTAAATATGTTCATGTAACCCAAAGGAAGGCAGCAAAAAGAAAACAGAGAAGCAAAAAAAGATACAGCAAAAAAGTAGAGTGCAGACTTAAATCTTAATATACCAATAATTATTAATATATTAAGTATGTAAATTATGAAATTTACAAAAAGACAGAAATTGATGAATCAGAAAGAAATGTCCCAACTGTATGTTGTCTATAAGACACTCACATCAAATATAACAGTTTAAGTAGCTTGAATATAAAAGGAAGGGAAGTGGTACACTATGCAAACAACAATAAAAAGAAAGAATCAGCAGCAAATACTAATATCAGATAAAGTAGGATACAGAGCCAAAGAGTGTTACCAGGGACACAAAGGTACATTACATAATGAAGAAAGCCATTTCGGAAAGAAGACAGAGCAGTTCTAAGTGCGTAGACACCAAGCAACAGAGCAATACAGTACATGTGGCAGAAACTAACAGAACAATTACACTTAGAGATTTCAAAACCCCTTTTAATCTTTGATAGGACAACTCAATAGAAAATCGACAACGATAGAGAAGAACTCAACAAGGTCATCAACTCATGGGATCTAACTGACATTTATAGAAGACTCCAACCCATAACAATAGAAGTTCACACTTTTTCTTTCAAGCGCCCACAGAACATACACCAAGATAGGGCATATTCTGCCCTCATAACCTCTCAACACATTTGCAACAATTAAAGTCATAGTAAGTGTGTTCTCTGACCACAGAGGGATCAAACTAGAAATCAATATTGAAACTACAACCCCCAAATTTTCAAATATATGGGAACTGTACAACATTGTTTTTTCTGAAGAACCAGTCTTTGGTTTGCTTGGTGTTCAGTGTTGCTTTTTCTGTTTGCAATTTTATGGATTTCTGACCTAATATTTATTATTTATTTTCCTCATGTTCTACTTCAGATTTAAATTGCTTCTCTTTATGTAGTTTCATAAGGTGGAAGCTGAAATTATTGATTTTACGCCTTTTATTTTCTGAAAAACACTCATATGCATATGTTAATATATGTGATACACATGCATAAATATGTGCAGATGCAGATGCATACATGTGGTTTTAATACATAAATTACCCTGTAAGCACTGCTGAATACCTATGTGCATTTTCTTTCCTCTGAGCTCAAACTCGACTCACTTGCAAACCCGGCCACTTAATCTGCATGTTTATTGGCATCACAATCTAGAAATGAGCAATAATAACAAACTTTTATTTTATCCTGATGTTCTTGGCTGCTAATACATTTGACATCAGTAAATCAAAATCTATGTAACAGATTAACGCCAAAGCCTCCAGGTCACTCCTAATCTGACTCTTCTCATATCAAGGTGTGTAACTGACATTAATTAAAAAATATGGTCTCATCTGCTTATGTCTCCAATAATCTTCACTGCCCCAAATTTACTTTATGCCAGGATTCACTTTGTCCAGATAAGTATTTCTTCTGCTTCTCATAGCCCAGCTAGAGTCATTACTCTGCTAAAAAATACATAGGACCATGGGGGTACTTTGCTTAAAACATTTCCCAGAATGTCCTGCTGTACTTGAAAGCATTTGCTCCCCAAACAGAAAATGAAGGCCTTATTAATTTCATACCAGTCATATATGGTGATCTTTAAGACACTGAGAGAAAACGGCTCTGACCTGCTCCCTCTCTGACTTCCTTTTTTTTCCCCTGGTTAAGTCACTCTCCTCATAGTGACTTTCTCTGTCCTTCCTGTGTTCATACTGTGTTCCTTCTAAGAGCCTTGATTGTCATGAACCTCAATGCCCTTCAGAAACTTCTCTTCAGGTCAGTTGTTCTCCTCATTCAGGTAAGTCCCCTCCTCAGAGGAAGCAGTTTCTGCCTTCCCAAATAACTGACTCCATTTCGGCATTAACCACTTCCTCTCCCCTTGTCATTTTTTTTTTTCCTTTATGACCCTTATCTTTTCCTAGAATCTTCCTGTTGATTTATGTTTAATTAAACATGGCCTTTTGTTCACCAGTAAAGATATAGGTAAATGAGAATCAGACACTGACTTTCTCAGGGGTGCAGCCTACACACATTCCTGGTCCAGCATTGTTGCTCAATTAACACTGTATTGAATAACTGAAAAGTGAATGAGCAAGAAACTCTCCAAGACATAATCAACAGTAGTGACCTATACACATTGAAAACAGCCCACTGAATGTAAAACATGGATTATTCTGGGTAATGAGAAGTATGATTAGAGGAAATAGAGGGAAGGAATTGTTTTCTCAGCTGCATTTTTCATTTGCTGGGGAGATAAGAAAGACATCCAAAGTCCATGATAATCAGGTATGAGTATTCTGATCTGGTTTAAAAAACAAGTGAATACGCTTTGCAATCACACAAAAAAATTACAATAAATATGACTACTCTATCACTGAACTCTATTCCCTCCTGTTCATAAAAAGTTTGTATTAGTTAGCTCTTCTTCCAAAATAAACCAACCCCAAACACAATGCCATAAAATAAACATGTACAGTCCTCCCTCAGTATCCATGGAAAATAGGTTCCAGGACACCCTACAGATACTTAAATTTTTGGAGACTCAAAACCTTTATGTAAAATGCACAATATTTGTGTATAACATACACATATCCTCCTGTACAGTTCACACCATCTCTAGCATACTTATAATACCTAGTACGATGTCTACACATGACTTAACTTGTGTGGATTCACCCAAGTGGTACTCAGCACATGGCAAAGTCAAGTTTTGCTTTTTGGAATTTTGTGGATATTTTTTTCTAAATATTTTTGATCCAGGTTTAGTTGAATCGATGGGTGCAGGTCCCATGGATAGAGGGCTGACTGTACTGCTTCTTGTAACTCTGAGGGTCACCTCTGTGGTTCCTCCATTCTAGGCTGGCTGGACTGATCTCTGCTGAACCCACTCATGTGACTGCAGTTAGCCTGTGGTTCAGTTGTGACTGGATGGTCTGATGTGACTTCTTTAACGTATCTCGAGGCTGGTTTGATGTGCCAGTTGGACAACATTTGGTTTCAGTTTTCATGGGTCAGGGACATGGGTCCTGTTCCCCAACCTTTATTAGGTTTGTTCCCAGATCAACTCTGGGATTTGAGTTTCTTCATTGTGGGTTGTGTGGGAGAAATTCTACACAGACCATCTGTAATGAAGAAGCTGAACTGCTGTCATTTATTGCTGTCAGCAGTTATTGTCATCCTCTGAAATGTATCTCATATAACCAAGGTCTCCCCAGGGTGGCCGAACAGTGCAGCCCAGCTCACCCCATCCAATTGCTTCCCTGGATGCCTGCAGGTGTGAGAAAGGCAACGCACTCAGTCACAGGAAAGGCAGGGGCCCACCCTGGTGCTGAAACCTGCAGACACCTTTCACACAGTTTCGTTCCAAAATACAAAGACTTCATTTTCTTCATACTTAAAATAGTTATACATTTTCTTTCTATAATATCCCCATGCTTTTTAACTAATTTGAATGTTCACAACTGGACATATTTATTATTTCTGTGTTAGGTGATCTTACTCACTTATGGCAAGAGTGAGTTAATAGAGACAGGATGTGGATTAGCCATGGAACAATAGAGAAGTGTGTGGATTCAGATAGGATAAAGATCAAAAGGGTGACAAATACATTCTTTTGCAGAAGCAGATTCTCATAGATCACCAGCAGCCAAAGTCCACAATCAAGGAGCAATGGCATGTCAGCCACATTGGACAAATTGTAGCTCTGCAGAGTAAACTTGGCCAGCACATTTTAGGACCAAAATTATATGTAAAGTTTTGGGGAAAACAAACCGTCATAGAAATGATAGTTTGAAAGAGTTCTCAGTTATTTATACTTGGATATAAAGCAGAACACTATAATGAATGAAGCTACAACCTAGAAACTTTTAGCCCTTTAAAGAGGCTTCCCTTTTCGCAGGGTATTTCTTAACAAATAATAATAAAAAAATTATGGATAAACTACTTGCACAATTAGCTGCAATAAATCCCTTCCCTGCACTCATGCTTTGGTCGGCCTCATTCTAAATGGATGCAGGCGTTGCCCATGTGTCTTGCTCAGGCCAATAGGATAATAGCAGATGTGAACAAGTGGAATATTGGAAACAGCTTGCACATCGAAGCTTTCCTCTCTCTCGCAGTGCTTGGAAACCCTAAGGTCACAAAGAGAATAAGGCTGTGCCCATCTCCATTCAATGTCAGTGGCATGGCTGCTCTTAGGTCTATTTGTTCTTAAAATGTGTGTTAAGTTTGTTACGGCCACAATGGGTATAGCTTAAGACTATACCCATTTATCATCTCTCAATTTCTGAGTCAGCAATTGGCACATGGCTTTGTTGGGTCCTGCCTATTGGGTTTCACAAGACTGTGCCACAGTGTAGACTGGGCTTCATTCTCACCTGTGAGTCCCCTGAGAACATAGATACTTTAGAGCTCTTTCAGGTAGCTGCAGAGCTCATTCCTTAGCACTTCTATGACTTAGGGCTTCAACTTCTTACTGGCTCTTGGATCAAGGCTGCTCTCAGGTCCTAGAGGCTGTGGACAATTCCCTGCCATGTGATGCTCACACGGGCAATGCCCACATGGCTGTTTGCTTGTTCAAGGCCAGCAGAAGATTTTCTCTTTCCAGTGTGCTATGACAGAGGCTTATAGAGTACAATACAATCATTGGAAAGACATCTATTAACCTCTGCCATGCCATATGGATTAGAAGCAAGTCCAGGTTCTGCCTGTTCTCTGAGGAAGCAGATCATGCAATTCTGTGACTCAGTGGGGAGAGGGTTCTGCTAGGGTGTTCTGGCATCTTTAGTTTCCTCAAATATCAGGGTACTTGTACTGAGTGTGAAATCTGTCCTGGTCTACTTCACCTTACTGTGTCTGACTAATCAGACATTTGACAAATTACTTTTGTTTTTAAGCAGATTTAACAAAGTCTATTTAGTAGCCAAAAGCTGAGAATGCCAATAGTTTTACCTGGCTACTCTCTGAAACAGTGGTGTAAAAAGGAGTCGTTCCAGCCCCTTTCCTGGAGACAGACAGAGGCTAAGAAACAGTGGAAGTGTGAAAGTGGGGGAAGGGAGAGAAACAGTCTTTATATACCTAAACTAACCCAGCTGCATGTAAACCAGTAACTATACCTCTAAATAAAATACAGAAAACATGTTAGTTTTGGTTTGGTGTGAACCAGCCTTAAATTAAAAGTTGTTACACTGAATGGGTTTAATTGAGCAAGATGTGTAGGGAAGGCAGAGAGGATTAGGATGCCCTTCTACTCAGCTTTATGTGCTGTCACATCTGGTTCCTCAGGGGACACTTGGATCCCCTCCATTATCCTGCAGGTTCTGCCAGGCCAAGGCTGTTAAATCTGGTGGGGTTTCCTGTGTGCACTTTTGGGTATATACAGGGAGGATATCAGAGAAAGGTTGATCAGACTTTACTGGATATAGTTAATCTGACTTGGACTTTTGGAGAAAAAAGGCTTTAGATAAAAAGTGTTTGACAAAGTCACACACAGATTTTTAAAGAGCAAAAAATCAAATACAACTTGAAAACTCTCGCTAGAAAAAGTAGATGACTTTACAAAAAGGTGAAGTGATACTTCAGTTTCCAAAATCACTCTTCTTCATACACTTTTGCTGAGCTCTTTTTCACCTTCTAGCTCCGAGGTCTTAGAAGGGCCTGGGCTTAAAAGAATTTGTTTCCATAGGAATCCAGCAAGTAAAAGAATATATAACATCAAATAAATGACGTCACTGGCATCACTGTCATAGAAGCATGTCAAAGAAACTGAGATTAAGTTGTGAGTTTTGGCACAAGCATTAGAGAAATAGTGAAAAGATTTAAAAGATAGAATAAGGCTTAAACAAGAAAGCAAGACAGCAATATGACAATTGAACCTATTATAGAATAATGATTTGAGAATTGATGGTGAGAAGAAATGCATTGGACAGATATGAATGGACATGATCGAAGGTCTGAGCAATTTAGCATAGATCAAGACAAAATCCTTAGGATTTAAAGAGTTGTGAGCTGGGTAGTGAAAACACCCATTTTAGCACCTACTGGGGCTGTAGATGAAATGAACTTGCATTTAATACTATTTCCAATAAGTTTTTGCTAAGTTAGTACAGTTATGATAATGATGAGCATTACAGTGCTAAGTGTTATAGCAATAATAATACTCAAATTAATAGCAGCATATATTATCTGTTGGATAATATTCTAAATGTTTTACTTTGTTCAAATTGTAAACAGACCTATGAGGTAGAACCTATTATTGTCACAGCATTGCAGGTATAGAAACTGAAACAAAGGGAGGTTAAGTCACTTTACTAATGTCACACAGTCTGTAAGCAGTAAAGCTCTGTCCCCAGCCCCAAGGGTTTGACTTCAGGGCTTCCTAAGATAATGTCTGTGTTGTTGCATGGATCTTGTCTGGCTGTACATGAAGCTCTAATTCCAGGATGGATGAAGATTCCGTTAGAACTTGGAGTAGCATTAATAAAATTGCTTCCTTGAGAGCAAGAGAAATGTCCAGAAAGAAAAGGAGTTTAACTGCTTAAAGGAAAGGAGCAGATTTATAGGAAATGAGGCTCTGAATTGTGAACACAGTTTTTCAAAACCATTAGGGAAAAGAGAAATTGACTCAGTTTGATAGATGTGTTGTGCAGAGTGAGTGTAGTGGAGATTAGAGAATCAGCCAAGGAATTGTCCCCTGCCTTCACGGATGGCATCAACACCTGTCTTCATGGCAATTGCATCAGTACCCTGAGGGTCAGAGCCTGCGTCCTGCTGATCCATGCAGCTGTGGTCATCTTTGCACCTGCACTGCTTGAGTTACTTGAGTGTTACTCTTTGAGGCAGCTTCAGGACACTTGGTAAAAATCACTACGCAGCAAGTGAAAGACATTCTTGGAAGAAAAGTTCTAATCAGCTCTCCATTCCCACCTGATGCAATTTTTCCTGCTGCTGAGACCTCCAGTTCCTTGGCCCCATTTTTTTTTTTTTTTTTTCTGAGACAGGGTTTTGCTCCTGTTGCCCAGGCTGGAGTGCAGTGGTGTGATCTCAGCTCACTGCAACCTCCGTCTTCTGGGTTCAAGCTATTCTCCTACCTCAGCCTTCTGAGTAGCTGGGATTACAGGCACACACCACCATGCCCGGGTAATTTTGTATTTTTTGGTAGAGAAGGGATTTCACCATGTTGGTCAGCCTGGTCTTGATCTCCTGACCTCAGGTCATCCACCCGCCTCAGTCTCCCAAAGTGCTGAGACTACAGGCATGAGCCACCGCACCCAGCTCCTTGCCCCTTTTCTAAATAGAAACTAACACCAGACCAAACAGAAATTTTCTCAGGCAAGGTTTAATAGGTTTGTGGCATGAGCAAAGCAGGGGGGCAGCCCATGGGTAAGAGATCCCCGTGGCAATCCCCTGAAGTGCCCAGCTCTTATCATTTTAAGGAAGCTGAGGCAGAAAAAGGAATGACATTCAAGCATGTTTAGGCAGAGTTTTCTTTGCATTTCTGCAGTGGAGCATCATCTCTAACACGATATAACACGATTAGGAAATGGAGAATAAACTCTGCCTTCAGCGGATATTTCAGTGTTACAATAAGATTATAATGAGGAAAAATCAGTGAAAGGCCAGTGCTGGAGACCATCTCATCTTCAGTCGGCTAGATCTCATTTGGTTCTTTGGGGCAATGCCAGATCTTGCAGCAACCTTGCAAGATGACCAGGTTCTTATCAGGAACGTTAGAGTTCCACTTTAGAAACCTTGGGAGGCTGGGAGCAGTGGCTCACGCTTGTAATCCCAGCACTTTGGGAGGCTGAGGAGGGTAGATCACTTGAGGTCAGGAGTTTGAGACCAGCCTGGCAATCATGGGGAAACCCTGTCTTCACCAAAAATACAAAAAAAAAAAAAAAAAAATAGCCAGGCATGTAGGTGTGCACCTGTAGTCCTAGCTGCTTGGGAGGTTGAGGCAGGAGAATCCCTTGAACCTGGGAGGCAGAGGTTGCAGTAAGCAGAGATCGTGCCACTACACCCCATCCTGGGTGACAGAGTGAGACTTTGTCTCAAGAAAAAAAAAAAAAATGAAACCTTGAGAGACATCACCGAAGGAGTAAATGGTTGGGATCTTCTTTTTGCGGATAGGATTTTGGCCTAGTCACCTTAGTTGGAAGGGAACAGCTTTTTGCTATGTAACTGGAGTCACTTTGTTAAGGGAGGCAAGAAGGTAGGAGTGGGAACATGCCTGGACATGTGAGGCCCATTGGGATCCTGAGAATCATGTCTTTTTTCTGCCACAACTGACTCTCTTCTCATAGTGTCTCACCTTCATGCACCGAGAGAGACAACGAGGCACATTTTGGGTAGAAAGAGAGAAATGAGGCCACAGGTTTCTACTTTGTTCCTAACAGTCTTGTGCCAAACACCATCTCAGTGACTCTAGACTGGTGAGACAGGAGAACACAGGCATTAAATTCTGTGACCAAGGACAGAAATTCTAAACTCAGGCTGAGCTAACAGCCTTTTCTGACCTGATCACCTGGGCAAAAGCTGATGTATATAATACATTTCTAACCATACAGATAGATTCATTTCATAAAAATTGATGATATAGATATGAATAGTTGGTAATCCATTTAGAAAAATATTAAGAAGAGACTAAAACTAAATAATATTTGAGTAAAATGAGTGTAATTTGTGTCATTAAAGAAAAAATGTGCGTATGGTATATAACTACTAAAAACTCAGTGGCTAATAACACTAAGCATTTATTTTCCTATTCATGATAACAATCATCTGGTTGATCAAGGAAGGGCTTAGCAGGGTGGTTCTGCTGCAGGGCACTGAGATTATCACCAGCACTTGGATAGGGTTTGATCTGGGACCCAGGCAGGGTCAAAACAAGGTACAACATACCTAAGGCAAGCAGCAGGAGTGAATACAATCCCCAAACCAAGCTGCATAGGAAAATAATTTAAATCTAATTATTGAACTTAAATTATTTGCCTATTCAGCTTAAGTCTTATACTTATTATAAGTTCAATAATCTCTAACCCAGGTGCACACAATTTTAATTTATTCTTTCACTTTGGCAAATACTAAAGTTTCAAAAAATATTTACTGCATTTAATTATCAAGATATTTGATCTATTGATAAAAATGATTTTTTAACTTTTACAATGTTAAAAGTCTTCAAAAGTAATTTTTTATTAATTAGAATTAAAACTGAGTGTGTTTTTAACATGTGGCTTTAACATAAATGGCCTCATTGTAAAAAATATACATTTTTTTAGCTGAAGTAAATATCCTTTAGTACATAGCTCCTGAAAACTCCAGTAGATTACCTGTACACTTGTTGAAATGCAGATTGTCACACAATAGGTCTAAGATGGATTTGTTAGTTTGTATTTGTAACATGCTCACCGTGGTGCTGAGGAGGCAGTTGACATCTGGACAAATTTTGATTAGCAAAGTGTTTACACATTAAAGAAAAAATATACTTTGTGAACAATTAGGTTTCTTATTTGTTTTATCAACAAAGGTTTTTCATTTGTTTGTCAAAGAATTGCTAGGTATGCTAAGAAATTTTCTCATTTTTCTTTTTACTTTATGGCTTAGGAAGTTTTTTGCAATGATCCTAGACTTGCTAATAAGATGTGGAAGCACAGACAAGGATATTCTGGGGTCAACCCAAATCTGAAAAATTGAGATTTGGGGTAAAATTGGCCTTACTTGGTTGTCAGCTCTCAGTTCCTCTTTATCACCATCATTTCTGGAAACACATTTCACAAAAATCCCTTTTCTCTTTATGATTTCTGGTAGAGTTGCTCAATAAGGCACCCTCATGTCCTACATAAAAGTTAGAAGAAGATGATTCAATATTCATTGACACCTGCAGGTAGACACATGGACTGAGGTGAGGACTGGAGAATCACCTAGTGAGGTGCTACACGCAGCTAAGAGAACCAGCACCCTAACATCTCTGCTTCCTAGACGGAGGAGAGGAACACATGGTCAAGCAGCCCATACTTTCAGGGGCAGATGCGTTCAGGTTTCTGGTGGACCACCAGAGAGTCCCGTGTTTCTAGTATCAGCTTCTCTGATTACCACACCCCAGGTTGGATGTTTGACTCTAATTTCTTGTTTTAAAACAATTCCTTCTTGAAATCTGTAGAGTGGTTTCTATTTTGTTGTATGACCCCTGAAAGACGCCACAACACAGATTCCGCAGGTATCATAATTGTTCTCCGTTACTAAATCAGGGAGACATTGTCATATCTGTACTGCTGGGACTGAGGATGAAGAAGGAGAGTGAGAATACGCAGGAGACTTCCTGACCCCTTCTGCCAAAAGCTTAAAAACTTGTACACATCTAAGAAATGCTTTCAGCAGATGGGGACACCAGGAGGAGCATCTGTACAGCCCAACTTCATACATTTGTTTCACTAAGGGGTTTATGTTCTGGCTTGTAACATTGTGGGAGGGTAACTGGACTTCTGTTCACAGTAATAAGCTGCAAAATCTTCAAGCTCAAGGCTGCTGATGGTGAGAATGAAATCTGTCCCAGATCCACTGCCACTGAACTTTGATGAGACCCCAGTGCACAAATCCTTTGCATCATAGAGGAAGAGCTTAGGGGATTTCCCTGGTTTCTGCTGATACCAGGCTAAATCACTGCTAATGCCCTCACTTGCCTGGCAAGTGATAGTGACTCTGTCTCCTACAGATGCAGACAGGAAGGATGGAGACTGGGTCATCTGGATGTCACGTCTGACACTGAGATTGGAAACATAAAAACAAATATCCACACTATGAATCATGGTATTAGAGAACTTCCCAGAAGTGCCAGACATATTGAGCACACTGGGCTAAGAAAATTCCTAATGTTCTCCTTTCTTACCTGGGAGCCAGAGCAGCAGGAGCCCCAGCAGCTGAGCGGGGACCCTCATGTCCATGCTGTGTCCTGACTGGGTCTGACTCCTGCACAGGGTGTGACTAATCTATTAAGAAGTCTTTAGGGCAGGGGGCTGTGTTCTGGGAACATGCAAATCAGCAGGGGGTGGTTCAGGCTGGGCACAGCTGCAGGGCTGGCTCATCTCAGTAACTCAGCACAGAGACAGTGTTCTCAGTATCCTAGGTCAGACCAGGGTAGCCCAGATTTGCCTGCGGAGAATGTTTCTTCCTAAAGAGCACTTTGTTACCAAGTACATTTTTGGGCATCTATTGGCAAAATTTGAAGTGGTTATGAGAACTAGATGGAGTAATGTATTTCAGTGCTGGATTGGGAATAAGCAGGAGAATATTCTAGTTTGTGGAGAGTGCTTAATAAAGTCTTAGAGGGTGGGGCTATCAGGTCTTCAATATACTGTGAAATTGTTCCAGTTGCGGGGAGGGACACTTTATGACATACATAATACATTTTTCTAAGTGTGAAATGGATTTTTCTTAAACAAAAAAGAACACTTAATCATGAGCAAGTTAAGTGTTGTCAAAATTATTTTGTAATGGCCCTAAACCAATGTTATTTCCAGTATAAGATCAAGAGGTTTACTGTGGATGAACAAAGAGGATAACATGATTTTTCAAAGCATCTGACATCCACAGATCCTGCATTGTCCAGAGGTACAGGTCTCTTTAGTAACCGAGTGTTAATGGGATTCACTTTATTCTTGGTTTGAGGACCCCCGTATTCTACCCCCTTTTTCTATCATTGGGTATTATTTTCCACAGTTCATCAGCATGAAGGTCTGCCTAAGAATGCTAAATCTGATTACTTTAAAACAACTATTTGTTTTTTCTTCTGCTATAGAAATCTTGATTAGTATAAATTTGAAGCTGTGTTAATTTGCTTAGGATAACAGCCTCCAGCACCATCCATGTTGCTGCAAAGGACATGAACTCATTTTTTATAGCTGTAAAGTAAGTATTCCATGTTGTGTATATACCACATTTTCTTTATCCAGTCTACCACTGATGGACATTTAGGTCGATTCTATGTCTTTGCTATTGGGAATAGTGCAGTGATAAACATAGATGTGCATGTGTCTTTATGGCAGAACAATTTATATTCCTTATGGTACATACCCAATAATGAGATTGCTGGGTCAAATGATATTTCTGTTTTAAGTTCTTTGAGAAATTGCCAAACTGCTTTTCATAATGGCTGAACTGACTTATATTCCTATGAGCATTGTATAAGCATTCTCTTTTCTCTATAAACTCACTAGCATCTGTCATTTTTTGGCTTTTTAATAATGGCCATTTTAACTGGTATAAGATGGTATCTCACTGTGGTTTTGATTTACATTTTTCTAAAACCTAGTAATTCTTAGCACTTTTTCATATGATTTTGGCCTTTTATATCCTTTTTTTGAAAAGTGTTTGGTCATGTACTTCATCCCTTTTTAAAAGGGTTGTGTTGTTTCTTTGTTTGTTTGTTGGCTTGTTAATTTGCTTAAGTTCACTATAGATTTTTTAATGAAAAAACAAGAATAAGAGTATAAGAGGAAATATAATACAACAGAAAACACAGACTGTGGTTAAGTATTGCCTCATGGATTTTAATATATATATTAGATACATGCTGTGTTTATGTGTATAATGATCCACAAACTAAAGGGTGACTGGTTTAAGGAATGCCTATTTTATGCTGAGGCTTGCCTACCTTTCAAATTATGAACAAAAGGCTACAGCACTACTTGCATGATTCTCAAAACTTCTAGCTGCATAAGATAGAGGTAGAGAAGATTTACTCAGATAGACGCATTGGAAGCTGTAGAAGCTTGTCCTGCGGTGTTGTGGATGTTGCTGTGATTGTAGTAGTTATTAGTACAGTGGGAGTAAAAGCAGCTGGAAGATTTAAAATTTCTTCTCTTCCTCATACTTACAACTCCCTCTAGAGTTAGATCAATGATAGTCCAGGAATCTCTGACAGATTAGAAAAAAGGAGTGAAAAAAAGACACAAAACAGAGTACTATAAATAGAAAGGGGAAAATCATTGCAGAGCCTATGATGATAAAAATATAAAAGATGGATATTATGAGTATTTTTATGGCAACTAACTTGACAGAAGTAACAAGAAATCTGTACTATAAACTTACCCAGAATGAAAAATCCAATTTTACATCTGCCTGACTGGTGACATGATACCTTATCAAAATTACACAAACTTTCAAGAGAATCAAAAAGAGCAAATACCCCAAACTTATCATATGAGATCACCATATCCTTCAGTCCAAAATCTAACAAGGACATAACAAAGGGAGAAATTAAATGCTGGTATCTGTTATGAACATAAACACAAAAATTCTGAAAAATAAGAAAAGAAGGAAAATAGAATCATTTTTATATCTATTCATTTGTGAATACACATGGTTGAGTGTACTATAGTTTTTTGTTTCTTTTTGAGACAGAGCATCGCTCTGTCACCTAGGCTGGAGTGCAATGGTGTGATCTTGGTTCACTGCAACCTCTGCTTCTCGAGTTCAAGCGGTTCTCCTGCCTTAGCCTCCCGAGTAGCAGGGATTACAGGCATGTGTCACCATGTGGTGCTAATATTTGTATTTTTAGTAAAGTTGGGATTTCACCATGTTGTCCAGGCTGGTCTCGAACTCCTGATCTCGTGATCTGCCTGCCTCAGCCTCCCAAAGTGCTGGGATTACAGGCTTGAGCCACCACACCTGGCCTGAGTATATTATAGTTTTTATGCTAGGAATACTTGATATGTAGTTATAAGTTCTTAAAAATTGATATGAAATAGATGTGACAGTTTTATTTTTCTAGCTTTTAAAATAATATTTCATCTTATTTAAATAATTTTTCCAATTTTGTGTGACTTTTCATTTTGCTCAGACTTTTAATTAAAATGAATAACCAATGTATTAAAAACCTACCATTTTGACTTAATCTATGAAGTATATTTAAATTCTCATTCTATGGAAGAAATGTCCAAAGTACCTAGAAAAGAGAGATCTTGCAAGAGATACACAGTTCTTCAGTTTCAGAGCTGAGATTATCTCTCAGATACTCTGGCTCATACAATTTTCAGTACACCGCAAGATAGAAGATGCAAAGACAACATTACCCAATTGGTCTTGCACTTACTTTATTCACTGTTAACTAAGTTTATCGAAAAAAATTACAAAAATTACATTGTCAATGAACTGTCACAAATAAATACATCTTTAGAACCACCTCCAAAATCCAGACATAGAACATTTCTATAACTCCAAAATGTTTTGACCCACTCTTTTGGAATCAACTTACTTTCCACCACACAGATCAGGGAACTCTTGATCTGCTTATTGTCAGTACAGATTCCATTTTCTTTTTAAGAGTTTCACGTAAATGAAATATAGCATGTGCTCTTTTGTGTCTGGTGACTTTTGTGCAGCATATGTGTTTCTCAGATTCATTCAGATGTCCTGTGTTCCAATAATGTGCTCCTCTTTATTTTTGAGTATTATTTAACTGTTTGGTAATTTTATAATGGATCCCTTCACCTGTTGATTGCCATGTGTGTTGTTTCCACTTTGGGCTATTATGGATAAAGCTGCTATGAATGTTCTTGAACAAGACTTTGCATGAACATATCTCTTAATTTATTTTGGGCTAATACCTAGGTGTGTAGTTGCTGGGTCTTACAGTAAGTGTTTAATATTCTGTCCAACTTTTTCCAAAGTGGCTGTAACATTTTACATGTTCACCAATAACTTAGTATAGCTGCACACCTTCCAACTGCTGTTTTGATTTTTTTTAAGATTTCACCTAATTTTCACTCAACAGTAATCAGAATAGCTAATGATTATTAAGCTATGTTTTTCTTACTATTTTCTTATCAATTTTGGGGATTGATGTGTTTCAGGGTATTAACAGAATCAATACTGTCCAAGCTCCCTTTCAAACACCTTTATCAAGCCATAATATTTAGTATGCTAACAGGATATATAAAGGGGGTGTTGGTAGTAGTAATAAGTATTTTCAATATTTATTATTATCATACTCCATAAGGCAATATATCTTCAATGAAATAGCGTTTGACCAGACTTAGGATAGAAAGGTTCTCATCTAAACCCTAGTATTCAATATTAGGAAAAGTTTGAGGAATTAAAAAAACCATCCAGGAAGGCAAGTCGGAGAGTGTTTTGCTAGTCAAGTAGCACTGCAACACTGATGCTCTTCTAATGCCAGGCCTTCACAATAATTTCCACTCAAAACATTTCGTTGCCTCCTTGCCTTGTTCTCCTTATGAGACTTCATGTTGAGGGCAAGTGGCATCACAGAGGGAGCAGTGCACTTGGGTGCAGAAATATGGCTGAGCAGATTGTCTGGTCTTAGAGGTGGCTGCAATGGAATAAACATTTTCAAGGAAGTTCCCTGTTAAAGCTGATAAATTGTTAGTTAAGGCCAGGTGCAGGGGCTTATGCCCATTATCCCAGATGTTTGCAAGGTCAACGAGGGAGGACAGCTGAAAGCCAGGAGTTCAAGACCAGCCTGGTAAACATAGGGAGACCCCCCCCCCGTGCCCCGCCATCTCTAGGAAAAAAAAGGATGTTTCTTAATATGTGGTGTGAACAGTGGCATTTCTAAGTGATTATTTATTAATATTTGCTCAGAAAATTAGAACATAGAATGATGTCTTCTGAACCAACAATACCATAATAAAGATGTTAAGTTTTTTAACTCTGGTAAATATAGAGAACATAGCATTGCCCATCTTAGCCATTTTTAAGTGTACAGGTCAATGACATTAAGTACAGTTACATTGTTGTGCTATCATCAATAATATCCATCTCCAGAACTCTTTCTATCTTCTAAAACTGAAACTCTATTCCAATTAAGTGACAACTCCTTCCCCATATCCCCTGCTCCCAGTTCCTGGCAACCTCCATTCAAATTTTGTCTCTATGACAGTGACTACTATGAAGCAGGTTCACTGTGCACTGGTTACCAACTTATCAGAGTCCAGGGAGACAGAGCAATCATACACAACAAGTTACAAGAATCTGTTTTAGTATTTACAGGTGGCCAGCAAGGGACTGCAGAAGCCTAGGATTTATTGTGGGTCTGTCCCCTTAGGCACAGGCATGTGGGGCTGATGGAATCTTGACTGTGTGTACCAGACCTGGACCACCGCTGAGGAACCCCAGAAAGAAGATGCTCTGTGTTTTTAATTCTAGTGTCACAGGACACATAGAGCTAATGTATTGGAGGACTAAAGTACTGGAGGACAGTACTAGGAGAAGCTGGGACAGGGGCAGCCTATTCTGATTAGTTCCTCCCTATTTCAGAATGTTACATTTCCAGCACATTCTACAATTATTCTTGAGAAGTGTAAGAAAGAGAGTGGGGAGGACCAAGTGAGTCCAGGACCATCAGAGGACCATACTGGAGTCACCCCCCAACCCAGACACCCCCTTAGAAAGCTATTCCGTTTTATATGCCTACCAACCACCCTGAACTGGAGGCAGAGGTGTGTCTTGTCAGACTGATGAAGCACCTTGACTAATACAATCTCAAAGCAACATCATTGAGCCAGATCCAGAATACATTTCACTGGGCCAGTGATCCGGTCCTCCTAAAGCAGTTATGTAGCCCAGGGTCCCATGATCCACAGAAGAAGTTGCTAAAAGGGTGAAAGAAGAATCCTTCAGGTGGGCCCATTTTCTGCAATTATGAGCCTGTTTCCAGATCTCCTCTACTTGAATTTCTAGGATACATGAGGTGTTTATCCAGGTATAGCAGGAGGTGTTGGAAATTGTATACAATCCTCCCAGTTGGGATTTTAAAAAGTCTAGAGCAACACTGTTATCTTAAACATCCTTGCCAAAGGAGTTAACGGATATCTGCTGGGCTACCAAGGCAGTGGCTATGGAGGAGGAGCAGTATCTGCCATGGTCAGGGACAAGTTTCTTATCATTTCTCTCTTTCATGAGCACTGACTCCTATACATAGTAGCAAAAAGATCATAAAATACATAAACCCATAGTCTGTTATACCTTCTGGCAGGTCCCTCGTAAGTCTGAGGTACAGCTTTGGGCTGCAGGCTCAATGGCTCACCTAATTGCAAGGAATAATATCCAGAGACAACCCCAGCATGCCCAACATGCAGAATCTCACCATCCCACAATAATCCAGAGATGGCATCACACATCCTGCATTTTGGTCACTCCCAGACCGCTTACAGAGAAAGATGGAGCTCTTGGGTGCATACAGCCCCCTTTCTCCATTTTATTGTTCAATCGCCCAGTCATGGTTATGCTGGTATTGGTGTGTTCGTTAACCAAGTCTCACTGTTGGCAGAGTTGCATGAGCAAAGTTTTCCTCAGACGATATTGTTCATAGACAGAGGGTAGCATTAGTCTGGCCCTTGATTTTGCCATTCCCATGGGACATTTCTCATCTACAGAATCAGAGAAGTGTGGTAGATCAAAATATCAGTTCACCAAGGTTTTTTTAGTTGTGGTCATGACATTTTCCACAGAGTTGATTCATTTAAACAGGGGGCCTCCAGTTTCCTCCCATGTGGCAGGTGTGAGATCTTCACTTGGTAGGCCAGTGCTCAGGTCTTGTTGATGTACATCGTGTTATTAGGAAAGTTGAGTGTTATTTAACTGTTTGGTAATTTTATAATGGATCCCTTCACCTGCTGATTGCCATGTAAGTTGTTTCCACTTTGGGCTAGTATGGATAAAGCTGCTATGAATGTTCTTGAACGAGACTTTGCATGAACTTGTGCCTTCATTTCTTTTGGGCTAACACCTAGGTGTGTAGTTGCTGGGTTTTACAGTAAGTGTTTACTACTCTGTCCAACTTTTTCCAAAGTGGCTATAACATTTTACATGTCCACCAATAACTTATGATAGCTCCACAGCCACCAACTGCTGTTTTGAATTTTTTTAAGATTTCACCTTATGGTGCATCAAAATATCGGTCCACCAATGTTTTTTTTTAGTTGTGGTCATGACATTTGCCACAGAGTCAATTCACTTAAACAGGGGCCTCCGGTTTCCCCCACATGTGGCAGGTGTCAGATCTTCACTTGGGAGGCCAGTGCTTGGGTCCTATTGATGTACACCATGGTATTAGGAATGTTGGTGTAGTTTACCTTTGGTAGAAGGAAAGGGAACCACGAGTTAGTGACAGTATGAGGAGAAGAATGGCAGATTCAGTATTTTGAAAGATCACCCTTGGTGACTGGGAAGAAGCTAACAAAGACGTTATGCTTCTAGGCCTTTGCTGCCTCATCCTGGCCAAAATGGAGCCTGACACGTTAGTGCATCATCTCTCACCCATCCCAGGGTCTCAGGTGTCCCCTCCCCATCTACAAGGGTTGGGCCATATTGGTGTAGGAAACCGTTCTGGCTGTCCTTGCTCTGTGAACAATCCATTGCCTTTGTCACTTGAACCAGACATTTCAGTCCTGATTGTCCACTCCAGGAAGGGAGATCATGCCCTTCTCATAACATCACCAACACTAAAGGAAGGATAAGATGTCCCCGGCACCAGAAGAGAGCCCCTAGCTTCCTCATATTTCTTAGTCGTGTTATCCCCCTTTGTGGGGTCTTGTAGAAAGGAGGCACTCAGAGAAAACATAATCTCCATATCAGAGTTAGGGTATGATGATGGCCTGAATTGAAAATCACCCCAGGGCATGCATTCTAAAGGAAAAAAAGTAATACAATGGTTAGGAACACTGAAATGGCTCTCACAGTGTCTGCCTGGTCTACCTTCATTGTTATCCAGCTCGGTGTTTCTCAACATGCACTATTTCCCTTGTTCTGGAGAGCGATGTTTAATGTCCATATTGCTCTAGTCAAATGGCATACCACCCCATTAGCAGACTGTCTAGATGTCCTTTCTAGATGTTTCTGTGTGAGTCCACTGATGTAGCATTCACTAGATTCATTGGCCTGTGGATGCAGGGTGCATGGAAAGTTCATCGTGTTCCATGAGAGTGTGCCTATTGTCATGTTGCTTGGGCAGCGAAAGATGCTCCTTGGTCAGTGTGAAGTGTCATGGGGCATCCATAAATATGACATGTTTCTCTCAAAGGTGACCTTGGTAGTCGCAGCATCCAATTGATCATCATATCTCTTTTTCTTCCAGGTGGAAAGCTGTGGCCATAGTCCTTTTCTCCACATTGGGGATTCTTTAATAGTCCAGTCACTCAGTTGTCATTTTCCTGAACAGATGGTGAGGCTGTTGGCAATGCCCCAGGATTTAGTGGAAATGTGGCATGGTACGATGCTGGGACAGCCTGCATGGCCATTACCACTGAAAGTAGTTTGGTCCACTGGGTAGAGATCCCACGTTAAATTTCAGTTAAAAAAGTGGCCATCCACTGGCTGAAACGTGGCCACATTTAGTGGACCTGTCAGTTTGTGTTTTGCTCAGCCATCAGTGACTCCTGTCAAATGGAAATCTCTGAATCTTGGGCTCCACATGGGCAAATGAAGAGCCAAATTATCACCTACAAGTCATTTGGTCTCTTCTAGCAAGCTCCCCATTTTTTTCATGGAGCCACAGATCTTGTGGGGTCCTGATTAGGCCTGATCAAGAATGTGCCATTTCCATTTGATAACATGAATCTGTTGAGATTGTCCAGTTTTACTAATGGTGTTTGTAAGCATCCAAGTGAGAATGGACAGCTAAGGGAGCAGTGTCACAGTCACACATGGTGCTGATGCCTTAACATGTTCAGTCTCCATCAGTGCCTAATAGCAAGCAAGGAGTTGTCATTCAATAGAAGGACATCTGGTGGCTGCTTCAGGCAACTTGTGTGCCCAAAAATTGAGAGGCTAGTGCACTCAGTGACAATTTTCTGTTGCCACAGACTCCAATCAGTGTGTATAGAAGTTGTGGATACCTGGACTTCCATCTGGCTAGCAGGCTGTAAAAATCTTAAACAAGTGTCTGGGCCATGCCTTGTTGAACAGATTCCAAGGCTACTGTTGCAAAAGGCCTCCTTCAAAGTTGGCAACTTTGTTCATGATTTTGACTAAGGGAGCCAGGAGAACACTCAGGTGAGGTTTATGCTGCCCTCCATATGCAAAGGACCCTACCAGCTGTTCAGTCTCCTTTTTATCAGTGGGCACCAAGGGGAACAATGTTTCAAGCTGTTCAGTTGGCATAATAATTAACTATGAGTACACAGCTCACTTTCAAGATACAAATATTCCTTGATGGAAGTAACAGCATCATACATGGCTAGTGTCTCAGAACCTTCACCACATCTGATAGAACATCAATTCAATTACCTGGGTTTGTGTGTCAGTTTTGCTTGACTGTGAATACGTTTTCTCATTTCTCTAAAGACAGCTGCACCTGTGCAGGTGATAAGATCACGAGCTGCATACTTTACCTCAGTTGTTGTTGTAAATAAGTTGCTTCACTTAGTGTCACATTATGGAAGAATTTCCTAACTGTGATGAAAGTCGTTGGAAAATCCTCAAATAATATTTCATGCTCAAATATAACTGACAAGAAAGACAAATGCATATACAGGGAAACAACCATTGCCCTCCTCATGTTGGATGAGGCCTGCTAAAAACACCTGACACCAGTAAGTCTGATCCTTGATGTGTGGTGCAATCTTGGGTTATTCTCCTTCGAAAGATGGATGCTCAGAAGTTCTGGTATCCCCATGAGTCCCCGTTAATTGAAATTCATATTGTTGAGCCCATGCATGGATAGTGATGATGTCGGTTCATGAGACTCCATGGGAAAGCTGGAAAAGGTGACTGCCTGAAATCAATGTTTTGAATTATTTCAATTATTTCGAGCCCTTGCTTCTAATGGCCTTTAGATAAGTATTCACTTGGAAAGCATTTATTTTTTCTAGTGGTCCATTTTTGGAAAGTCCAGTCATATCTCCTCCAGAATGACTTTGTGTCCAATCCTTCAGAAGTGTTTCTTCTAAAGCCTGATGCTCTGTCAAAACCAGTAGTCAATATTGTGATATTGTTTGTAATTTCCAGAGGGGGCAGAGGATAATAGTAATGGTAATAACGCGGGAGGTGTACACGCCCCCCTTGTGATATTGTTCATAACATCCAGGCGGAGAGGAGGAAATTACTTCCAATATCACGGGGGTGTACAACCCCCCTTATGATTTGTTCTTAGTATCAAGAAGGGGAGAGGACGATATTACCACCAATATCGTTGGGAGGATACACCCCTCTTGTGATATTGTCTGTAGTGTCCAGGGGGAGAGAGGACGATATTACTCCCAATATCGCGGGGGGTGTGCACACCCCCCCCTTGTGATATTGTTCATAATATGCAGGAGGGGAGAGGACTATATTACTCCCAATATCGCTATAGGTGTACATGCCCAATTGTGATATTGTTCGTAATATCCAGGGGAGGAGAGTACAATATTACTCCCAATATCGCGGGGTGTGTACACCCCCCGTTGTGATATTGTTCGTCATATCCAGGGGGGAAGAAGAGATGACATTAATTTCAAAATCGTAAACACGTTGTGTGTACAACTCCCTGTCACATTGTTCATCCAGGGGCGGAGAGGATGATATTACTCTCAATATCGCGGGGGGTGTACATCCCCCGTTATATTGTTGGTAATATCCGGGGGAGAGAGGAGATGATATTACTTTCAATATTGTAAACAGCTTTTGCGTACAGCCGCCTGTGATATTGTTCGTAATATCCAGCGCGGGAGGGGATGATATTATTCCCAATATCGCAAAGGGTGTACACCCCTCTCTGATATCACTCGTAATATCCAGTGGGAGAGAGGAGATGATATTACTGTCAATATCATAGACAACTTGTGTGTACGCCCCCCTTTGATACTGATCGTAATATCCAGGGTGGGAGCGGATGATATTACTGTCAATATCGCGGGGGCTTTACACATCCCTGTGATATCATTCCTAATATCTAAATGGGGAGAAGATGATATTACTCCCAATATCGCGGGGGTGTAAACCCCCCCGTGATATTGTTCGTAATATTCAGAGGGGGAGAGGATGATGTTACTCCCAATATCGCAGGGGCGTACACCACCCTGCGATATTGTTCATAATATAGAGAGGGGAAGAGGATGATGTGATGCCCAATATCGCGGGGGGTGTACACCCCCCTGTGATATTGTTCATAATAACCAGGAGGGGAAGAAATGGCATTATTCCCAATATCATGAGGGGTCTACACCCCCTTAGATTTTTCGTAATATCCAGGGAGGGAGGTGATGATGTTAATCCCAACATCGCGGGGGGTGTACACCGCCCTGTGATATTGTTCGTAATATCCAGGGGGTAGAGAATGATAGCACTCCCAATATCACGGGGGGTGTAATATCCAGGTGAAGATTTGAGATATTACTTTCAACGTCATAAACACCTTGTGTCTACACCCCCCTGTGATATTGTTTTTAATATCCGGGGGAGAGAGGATGATATTACCCCCAATATAGTGAGTGGTGTACAACCTTCTGTGATATTGTTCATAATATACAGGGGGAAGAGAATGATATTACTCATATTGTGGAGGAGGTATGCCCTCCTGAGATATTGTTAGTAATATCCAGAAAGGAAGAGAATAATACTCCCAACTTCGTGGGGGTGCACACCCTCCTGTGATATTTTTTGTCATATTCAGAGGGAGAGAGGATGATATTACTCCAAACATCCCGGGGGGTGTACACCCCTCTGTGATATTGTTCGTGATATCCAGGGAGGGAGAGGATGATACGACTTCCAATATCGCGGGGGGTGTACACCCGCCTATGATATTGTTTGTAATATCCAGGGGGGAGAGGGTGATGCTACTCCCAATATCGCGGGGGGTATACAGCCCCCGTGATATTGTTCATAATATCCTTGAGGGATTGGAGATTATATTACTTTCAATATCGTACAAACCTTGTGTGTACACCTGCCTGTGATATTTTTCATGATATCCGGGGGGGAGGAGTGGATGATATTCTTCCCAATATCGGGGGGTGGTGTACACCCCTCTGTGATATTGTTCACAGTATCCAGGGTGGGGGAGAGGATGATATTACTCCCAGTATGGCGGAGGTTGTAAACCCCCTGTAACCTTGTTCGTGATATTTAGGGGGAAAGAGGATAATATTACTCCCAATATAGCTGGGGGTGTACACCCCCCTGAGATATTCCTAATATCCTGGGGTGGAGAGGATGATATTACTCTCAATGTCGTGGGGGGTGTACACACCTCTGTGATATTGTTGGTAATATAAAGGGGGGGAGAGGATGATATTACTCTCAACATCTCCAGAGGTGTACACCTTTCTATGATGCTGTTAATAATATCCAAGAGGAGATTGGAGATGATATTTTCTTTTTTTAAATTATTATTATACTTTAAGTTTTAGGGTACATATGCACAGCGTGCAGGTTTGTTACATATGTATACATGTGCCATGTTGGTGTGCTGCACCGATTAACTCTTCGATATTACTTTCAACATCGCAAACATCTTGTGTGTACACCCCTCTGTGATATTGTTCATAATATCCAGCAGGGAGAGGATGATATTACTCCCAGTATCGCCGTGGGTGTACAGTCCCCGATGATATTGTTTGTCATATCCATGGGGGTAGAGGATTATATTATTCCCAGTATCATGGGGGGTGTACACCCCCCTGTGATATTGACCATAATATACAAGTGGGGAATGGATGATGTAACCCCCAGTGTCGCAGGGGCTTATTGTCCCCGGTGATATTGTTTGTATTATTCAGGGTGGGAGAGGATGATATTACTCTCAGTATGGGTGGTACACCCCCCTGTGATATTGCTTATAATATTTAGGGGGGAAGAGGATGATATTACTCCCAGTATCATCGTGGGTGTACACCCCCCTGGGATATTGTTCAGAATAACCGGGGGGAGAGGATAATATTACTCCCAATATTGCAGGGGGTGCACACCCTTCTCTGGTATTGTTTGTAATATCCAGTGGGGGAGGGGATAATATTACTCTCAATATCGTAAGTAGTGTGCACCCTTCTGTGATATTGTTTGTAATATTCAGGGGGCGATTGGAGATAATATTACTTTCGGTACTGTAAACACTTTTTCTTTACACCCCCTGTGATAATGTTTGTAATATCCAGGGGGGCAGTGTGTGTTATTACTTCCAATATTGTGGGGGATGTACACATGATATTGTTCATAATGTCTAAGGGGGAGAGGATGATATTACTCTCAGTATAGCAGGCAGTGTACTCCTCTTCCCCCATAATATTATTCATAATTCCCAGAGGGGGAGAAGATGATATTACTCCCAACATCTCAGGCGTTGTACCCCCACCATGTAATATTGTTCGTAATACCTGGTGAGGAGAGGATGATATTACTCCCAATATCACGTGTGGTGTATCCCCCACTTTGATATTGTTCATAATACCTGGGGGGGGGAGGATGATATTACTCACAATATTGCAAGTGATGTAGCCCCATCTTGTGATATTGTTCACAATATCCAGTGGGGGAGAGGATGATATTACTCCCAATATCGTGGGGAGTGTACCCCACCACGTGATATTGTTTGTAATACCCAGGGCAAGTCTTCCCTATGTTGTTCTCATGATAGTGAATAAGTCTCTTGAGTTCTGATGGTTTTATGAAGAGGTGTTCTTCTACACAAGCTCTCTCTCTTTGCCTTCTGCCATCCAGGTAAGATTCGATGTGCTCCTCCTTGCCTTCTGTCATGACTGTGAGGCCTCTCCAGCCATGTGGAACTGTAAGTCCATTAAACCTCTTTTTTTGTAAATTGCCTAGTCTTGGATATGTCTTTATCAGCAGTGTGTAAATGGACTAATACTGTAAATTGGCACCAGGAGAGTGGGGAAACATTGAAAAGATACCCAAAAATGTTGAAGTGACTTTGGAACTGGGTAACAGGCAGAGCTTGGAACAGTTTGGAGGGCTCAGAAGAAGACAGAAAAATGTGGGCAAGTTTGAAACTCCCTAAAGACTTGTTGAATGGCTTTGGCCAAAATGCTGATAATGGTATTGACAATGAAATTGAGGCTGAGGTGGTCTCAGATGAAGATGAGGAACTTGTTGGGAGCTGGAGCTAAGGTTATTCTTGTTATGTTTTAGCAAAGAGATTGGTGGCATTTTGCCCTGGTCCTCGAGATTTGTGGAACTTTGAATTTGAGAGAGATGATTTAGGGTATCTGGTGGGAGAAATTTCTAAGCAGTAAAGCATTCAAGAGATGATTTGGGTGCTGTTAAAGGCATTTAGTTTTATAAGAGAAGCAGAGCCTAAATATCCAGAAAATTTGCAGCCTGACAATGTGATAGAAAAGAAAATCCCATTTTCTGAGAAATTCAAGCCAGCTGCAGAAATTTTCATAAGTAACGAGGAGCCCAATGTTAATCCCCAAGACAATGGGGAAAATGTCTCCAGGGCATGTCAGAAGTCTTCACGGCAGCCGCTCCCATCACAGGCCCAGAGGCCTAGGAGGAAAAAGTAATTATGTGGGCCAGGCCCAGGGTTCTCATGCTGTGTGCAGTCTAAGGACTTGGTGGCCTGTGTCCCAGTTGTTCCAGCCATGGCACAAGGGGCCAATGTGGAGCTCAGGCTGTGGCTTCAGAGGGCGCAAACCCCAAGCCTTGGCAGCTTCCATGTGGTGTTGAGCTGCAAGTGCCCAGAAGTCAAGAATTTGGGTTTGGGAACCTCCACCTAGATTTCAGAGGATGTATGGAAACACCTGGGTGCCCAGGCCAAAGTTTGTGACAGGGGTGGGGTGCTCATGAATAGCTTCTGCTAGGCCAGTGCAAAAGAAAAATGTGGGGTTGGAGCCCCCACACAGAGTCCTTACTGGGATACTGCTTAGTGGAGCTATGAGAAGAGGGTCACTGTCCTCCAGACTCCAGAATGGTAGATCCACTGATAGTTTGCACTATTCACCTGGAAAAGCCGCAAACATCCAGTGCCAGCCCTTGTAAGCAGCCAGGAGGGAGACTGTACCTTGGAAAGCCACAGGGGCACAGTTACTCAAGACCGTGGGAACCCACCTCTTACATCAGTGTGACCTGGAAATGAGACATGGAATCAAAGGCAATCATTTTGGTACTTTAAGATTTAACTGCCCTGCTGGATTTCAGATTGCCTGGGGTCTGTAGCCCCTTTTTTTTTTGGCCAATTTCTCCCATTTGAAATGGCTACATTTACCCAATGCCTGTACCCCCATTGTCTAGGAAGTAACTAACTTGCTTTTGGTTTCACAGGCTCATAGGCAGAAAGGACTTGCCTTGTCTCAGATAAGACTTTGGACTGTGGACATTTGAGTTAATGTTGAGATGAGCTAAGATTGTGGGGGACTGCAGGAAAGGCATGATTGGTTTTGAAATGTGAGGACATGATATTTGTGAGGGGCCAGGGGTGGAATTATATGGTTTGGCTGTGTCACAGCCAAATCTCATCTTGAATTCCTACAAGTTGTAGGAGGGACTTGGTGGTTGGTAATTGTATCTTTGGGGCAGTTCTTCTCCATGCTGTTCTCAAGATAATGAATAAGTCTCATGAGATCTGATGGTTTCATAAAGAGGAGTTCTCCTGCACAAGCTCTCTCTCTTTGCCTGAGACCATCCACGTAAGATGTGACTTGCTGCTTCTTCTACCATGTTTGTAAGGCCTCCCCAGCCATGTGGAATTGTAAGACCATTAAATCTCTTTTTTTTTGTAAATTGCCCAGTCTCAGGTATGTCTTTATCAGTAGGGTGAAAACGTACTAATACAGGACTCAGGCAGATTTAGAATTTTAATGAAATATCCATTTTGTCTCTTGCATTAAAATCCCAATCTAGTTTCTTTTGCTCAGTTCTTGCATGATATGTGCGTTTCATCCTTTCATTTTTAAAGCCATTCTATATTCCTACTATGGTGTGTATTTAATGAGTGGCATACATCTTTGATTTTAATCCTGTCTGATAATTTTATGATTTACTTGGAAAAATTTGTTTATTTATAATGCAATTATTTGTAAAGTTAAGGTTAAACCTACCTTCTTGTTTCCTCCAATTTTCTTGATTCATGCTTTCATTTGAATTAATCAGTTTAATTATAGTTTTTTCTTATATTAACTTGTGAAATATGCAAGTTTATTATACAGCAGATATACTCAACTTATTACTGCCTAATACACATACAGGATATTATAATTTCTTTCTCAAATCATTCCTAGGTAAATGATGGAAGCAGAATCAACTTTTGGAGGCTCATCTATGGCCTGCTGGGTTGAACTTGAAAGTTTGAAATGACCTAAAGTATATTTGGACACAAACCTCCCTAACCTTTGAGTCGCTAATGACCTAGAGCTTAGTGAGATGCAGCACTTTCTCATGAGCTTGCAGTGGCATCAGGGCCCAGTCTTGAATGCCAGGCAGGGGTCTCTCAACTCTGTGATTCTTCCCAAGAAATACATGAGAACTTCCATCTGGGTTCAAATCTCGAACACAACCCACAAGTCTCTCACTTACTGCCCTCAGTTCAAAGTCTTCAGATGGTTATTTTTCAAGGGGTAAAAAGTTAGCTTGTATATTATCTTGTATTGAACCAGATTCCATTTCAGATGGCATACATATGTTTCTTTATTCTTTCAAATTTGGTCCTTATTGTTGAAACCCAGCCTTAGAGTTCAGAAAACTACTTTTTTACTTCAATATGCTGTGGCTGAGACTGTGCAAAGACTTTTGGCACTAGGTCTTTATTTTTGTATACATTTGCCACAACATATCTAGTAATTTAAAAATCTAGACTGTGAAGATTTTTATTTGGGTTCTTCCTGATAAAAGTAGGAAAAAATACAGTGCCTGGTGCTGTCCTGGTTAGCGGTCTGCCTTATGAAAAGTGGTGGGGGGAGGTGAAGGAGGGGAGGGAAAGAGTGTTTTAATATCACCAAACCTTATCAATGTACAAGTACTCTAGAAACTGCTAAACCAAATCTAAAGAATGTATTTTGCTGGTAATAATAAACCCCAACATCCTCAGCCTCCACCCTGCTGATTTTAAGCGTGAAATCTGTCCGCGACTCCCTCCACTGAATGTGTCTGGGACTCCAGGGTCCCAGTTGGAAACCAAATAAACTGGGAGCTGTGGAGGCTGGCCTGGCTTCTGTAGGTCCCAATTCAAATAGGTGTATCCATTACTGTGAAGGGGGCTGTGACTGGACCTGCATGACATGGATGCCGGCTCTCCAGGGATGATGGGCAGGGAGAGTGGAGGCTGGGTCATCACAGCATCTCCATCGGATCCTGAAATAATAAGAGAGAAGTGCAAGGTTATGTACAAACATTGTGAGTCATTTAAATCATTTTTTTGTCTGTTATTTATGTTTTGCTCAATTATTTTTTGCGTGTGATTTTGGTTAATACTCCCAAAACATACAGGTATAAAAAGAACCAAGATTTGCAAGGCACAAAGGGGCCTCTAGAAGTCACCTACCCCATCCCCCTCTTTCTATGTCACAGCTCTCACTAAAGTACATGTCCTTGCTCCTTCTGGAATCTTCCTCACTCTCACAGATCTAGGCATCACATGCCCCATCCTGGAGGAGAAAACACATCTAACAGGAGGACAGAATACACATGGGAGGCAGTGGGTCCCCCAGAGTTCACACTCCCACCCCGTTATCCTCCCTTATTTCCCTTCTGCCCTTACCAGTGACCCAGATAATTAGCAGCCCTGGGAGTTGAGCAGGGAACCTCATTGTGAGAAGGTGAACTGAGGAGTCTTGATCAGTCAAGGCAAGGTTAGAGCTGAGCTTTTATCTCAGACTCACAAGGGAAGGTCCTCCCTAGGGGACAGTATGCAAATCCCCTGGTGGGTGCAGTGGGGTGGAAAGAGCCAAGGAGAAGTTGGGGGCCTCTCTCGTGAGCAAAATGACATAAATATATTTTATGTTTTAAGGAAATCAATACAGGAAAAATCTGTGTTGCCTGAGTGGCAGAAGGGCCATATGTAGATGTTTCCTGCTGTTTCCTCTACTAGACTTCTACTTCTTTAGGACTTTCTCAGGCATGTTTTCCATTTCTCTTTAATAAGGCTGATCTTTCATAAATATTTGGTGATTTTTATTTCTTTGTTCTGGTTTATTTAAGAGAGTCTAGGTTTATTTTATTTTATTTCATTTTATTTTATCTAAGGTAAAACACACAGTGCAAAGGGTGAAAATATTAAGGGTGCAAATGAGTTTCAAGATCCAGATCATTTCATGTCATGATCCACATCAAAATAGCTAAGGTTTCCAATTCTCTCACTGCTTTCATTATGCACCTTCCCAGTCAAAAACTGCTGCTCAAAACACAATCAATATAACTGATATTCTGACATCTATTATAATTGTTTGTTTTTTTCCCTGGACTTAATCTTTATATCACGTAAAGTAAACATTTTTTGTAGCTTCTTTCTTATTTCTTTCATTTTTTTGAGGCCTTGATTCCTTCTTGTCAATTTGAATTGCTATCTGCTGTCATTCATTCCCTGTGATTCTGAAGAATTTTCTCTTGAATCTCTTGCAAGGCTTATATGCTATTAATGAATTAATCTTTGTATATAAAGGAATATTTCTACCTTGCCTTTATATTTAAATGGTTGTTTTGCTGGATATAGAATTTGTGGCTGACTTTTCTCCCCTAGTATTTAAATATGTCATTCCACTGTCTTCTCATCTCCATTGGTAATGATGAAAATTTAGCTGATGGCTTTATTATTACTTCCTAGTATAGAGTAAATTGGTATTTTAGTGATGCATTCCAAATTCTCTGTGTCTTTGTCTTTCAACGTTGGTACTATAATGTGTATAGTTCTGAATTGCATTGTGCTTATTCTGAAAAGGTTTCACTGAGTTTCTTTCACATATAGTTTAATGTGTTTCATCACTTCGACAGATGATTTTCATTATTTCTCCTTTTTTATCTTTTGCAGTTTTTATTTTAGAATCAGAGCATACATGTACAGATATGTTACAGTTATTTTGCACGATGCTGAGGTTTGGTGTATGACTGAACTTATTAACCAGGTAGTGAAGATTGTACCCATAGGTAGTTTTTCAGCCCCTGCCCTTCCTGCCTCTCTCTCCCCTCTAGTAGTCCCCAATGTCTATTGTGCCCATCAACCATGGACTGGATAAAGAAACTGTGGTATATATACACTATCAGGGGAACCTGCCCCCAAAATTTCAATGTAGGTTCTTTCTATTTTCCATCAGTGTTGGCTGGCTGAGAAATAAAGAGAGAAAGTATAAAGAGAAGAATTTTACAGCTGGGCCACCAGGGGTGACATCACATATCGGTAGGACAGTGATGCCTACCTAAGCCTCAAAACCAGCAAGTTTTATTAAGGGTTTCAAAAGGGGAGGGGGGTGTAAAAACAGAGAGTAGGTACAAAGATCACATGCTTCAAAGGGCCAAAAGCAGAACTACTAATAAGGGTCTAACAAAGATCACATGCTTCTGAGGGAACAGGACAAAGGGCAAAAGCAGAACTACTGATAAAGGTCTATGTTCAGCAGTGCATGTATTGTCTTGATAAACATCTTAAACAACAGAAAACAGGGTTCGAGAGCAGAGAACTGGTCTGACCACAAATTTACCAGGGCAGAGTTTTTCCCCACCCCAGTAAGCCCAAGGGTACTGCAGGAGACCAGGGCGTATCTTAGTCCTCATCTCAACCGCATAAGACAGACATTCCCAGAGCACCCGTTTATAGACCTCCCCCAAGGAATGCACTCCTTTCCCAGGGTATTAATATTAATATTCCTTGCTAGGAAAAGAATTTAGTGATATCTTCCCTACTTGCATGTCTGTTTATAGGCTCTCAGAAAGAAGAAAAATATGGCCCTTTTTGCCCAACCCCGCAGGCAGTCAGACCTTATGGTTGTCTTCCCTTCCTCCCTAAAAATCGCTATTATTCTGCTCTTTTTCAAGGTGCACTGATTTCATATTGTTCAAACACACATGTTTTACAATCAATTTGGAAAGTTAACACAATTATCACAGTGGTCCTGAGGTGATGTACATCCTCAGCTTACAAAGATAACAGGATTAAGAGATTAAAGTAAAGACAGGCATAAGAAATTATAAAAGTATTATTTGGGAACTGATAAATGTCCATATTAAAATGAAATCTTCACAATTTATGTTCCTCTGCCATGGCTCCAGCCGGTCCCTCCGTTTGGGGTCCCTGACTTCCTGCAACAATACACCATGGAATTGTATGCAGCAATAAATAGGAACAAAATCATGTCCTTGCAGAAACTTGGATGCAGCTGGAAGCAATTTTCCTAAGTGAACTGATGCAGAAACCAAAAACTAAATACCACATGTTCTCACTTATAAGTGGGAGCTAAACATGGGGTACACATGGACATAAAGATGGGATCACGTTTTTTAGCCTCTTTCTATTTTTTCCTTTGTGATTCCTAATTCAAATTTGTTGGCATTGTTACACGGACCTATAATGTCTGAGGTTTTATTCATTCTTCTTTATAATTTTTCCCTTCTTTATATGAGATCATTTCTATTGACTTGTTTTTCAGTTTACTGATTCTTGTGTCATCTTAAATTGCTGTTGAGTCTATATAAGACATTTTTCAATTGAGTTATTGAACTTTTCATTTCTAGAATTTCCAGTAGGTCTGCTTTCATAGTTTCTCTGTTTGAGAGTCTCTATTTGTTGAATCACTATCTTTAAAAATTCCTTTTTAATTATTTTTTAAAGGTTAAAATAATTCTTTGAACATATATTTGATAAGGGTGGAGCGCATAGACACCATGGAGATGGACCACAATGCAGGGAGCTCAGAATTTGATTAGTTGAATTTGAAGTCTCTGACTAGATGATGCTCTTGTGGGATTTAATTATTTTCTATCTTTTATGTTTCTCATATTACAAATACCTTTTATTTTTAAGATAGTAACTATGTATAGAAATTCAGCTTATAAATCCCTGGAAATTTCTAACAGAAAAATTTTTGAAAAAAATAGTTTCTCTTAGGCCCCCAAACCAGCCTCTGCCTGGGACATGACTTGGTCTTTGAGCCAGTGAAATCTGTGATGAGGTTTTGAGTTGGGCAGTGAAATGATGGCAGGGCAGGCTGTGTCCTGGGTGCTGTGGAGGACAGGAGGACAGTCCTTCAGGGTTAGTGATGCTGGGAGTTCAAGGGGAGACACTCAGCATGGAGCAGCCTGTGAGTCACCCTAGTAATGCTGTCTGGACAGTGATCATCTCACAAGTGTACTCGGATGCCAGTGGATGGCCCAAACGTGGGCTCAGGTTGGACAAACACAAAGCTTTAGGGATGAATATATGGGGCTTATTTGATACTCTGAAGTTTCAACACAAGCATAATGAATTATATGGGAAAAGTAAGGAGTCACAAGGTTGCAATTTTTCATTTGATATTAAAATATATTCCCTCTGCTCATTTTTCCCTCCAGAATATAACTACTGATATATATTTAATCAAAGTCACTATTTTTAATTGTCGTTTGAGTAACTGACAGCCTGTGTACAGAGTTCCTAAATAACTGGGAAGCCAGACCATCATTCTTATGGGTGAATCCAGGAAGTGACTGTGGATATGAAGAAATGTGAGTTTCACGTACATGTCTCCAAAGCCATGGGCCACTGATCTGGGGAGAACCTGCAGTCAGTTCACTTTCCCATACCCAGATGAGAGGACACCTCGATCTGTGTTCTTCTGATGAACTCTAAAAACTGGATCACATTCTGAAGGTCTAGTTCACACTTCTTTTCTATGCTAGAGGGACTCTCTACTCACATGTATTGTACCCTGTGCATAGGACAATATGCGATACATAAAAGTTGTTTTCTGCTAATTACCCATCAAACATGCCATTTATGAGTCTTCTATAGTTGTTACCTGACCTATGGCTATGGGGTCTTCCAAAAGAATGGGCCAGAGGTGGAGCTGTGAAACTGCAGCTGGATAAAAAGTGTAAGTGTCAAGATAGGGGAAAGAAGTGGTGTTAATAATAATAATATTCCAAATTAGTCTGGGCTCTTGGCTGTGATTACTGGTAAGCGGGAAAGAGTCTAGGTTTGGTTTTTATTAGTTTTATTTCAATTGATAAAATAGCCAGAGTAAAGTGCACATATCTTGAGTGCATAACTGAATAAAGTTTATGTGTAATTCATTGTCCAGGTGGAATGACAGAATATTTCACATGCTCTTGTGCTTCCCTCATGGAAAATCTTTGTAAGGTTTCACCACTCTCATTCAGCAAAAGTAACTATCTTTCTGACATCTAACACAATCATTTAGGTTTCCCCATCTTGAACTTCACATAAATAGCATGAAGTGTATTTTTATCTTTTTAGCCTTAGTATTGTTCTTTACTACTTTTGAAGCCTTCATTTCTTCCAGTGGACTCAAGGTCCTGTCTGATGTCATTTCCTGGGATTCTGAAGTGTTTTCCCTCAAGTGTCTTATAAGACATAGCTGCTACGAATGAACATATTTTGTTTACCAAAGAATTTTTTTGCTTTTTTGTTAGAGATGAAGGATATTTTCACTTGATATAGAATTCCTGGTTGCCTTCTTTTTTTTTTTCTTTCAGCATTTAAATATGTCATTTCACAGCTTCTAGCCTCTATTGGTCCCAATGAAAATGAAGCCAATAGCTATATTGTTGTGTCTCTGCATAAAGTGTCTGCTTTCATTCTTTATGCAATGAAGATTTTCTCTTTGTCTTTCAATATTTTAATATAATGTGTTCAGTTATTAATTTCTATTGAGTATCTAAAAGGTTTTTATTGAATTTTTTCATCTGAGAATATTTTTTCTTACTTTCGAGACGTTTTTGTCATTATTTCTCCAAATATTTTTTCAGCCACTTTCTCTGTCTCTCTTCCTTTGTGACTCTCATTATACATTTGTTGGTGTCTTTCACTCTGAGCTATACATCTCTGAAGTTTTCTTCCTTTTTTTCTGAACATTTTCTTTAGACTCAATACTTTCTAGTCCTCTATTTTCAAGTTAACTGATTGTTCTGACATCTCAAATTGCTATTAGACCTAGCTAATACATATTTAAATTGGATTATTGTACTTTTCATTTCTGGAGTTCCCATTTGGTCTTTTTTTACACTTTCCATTTCTTTTCTTGAGTCCCTACTTGCTGAATCTTTTTTTTTAAATATTGTCTTTTCTATGTCAATAATCATAGTTTTAAAAATAATTATTTTAACATCTGCATATTAACTGCTTTGTAGCCTTTGCTAAAGCCAACAATTAGGACAAGTTAGAATCAGCTTTCATTGACTGTTTTCTATTGTTGTTGTTGTAGTTTCTTTATTTTTATTCCTTCAATATCGATCATACTTCCCTGTTTTTTCCAGGATTTTTTAAACTGAAAACTGTACATTTTTGACAATATATTATAGTACCTCTCTTTAGATTGTGGGTTTTTTAATTTTAATTTTAATTTTCTTAGAAACAGAGTCTCACTCTGTCAGCCAGGCTGGAGCTTGGTGGTGTGATCATAGCTCGCTGCAGACTCGACCTCTTGGGCTCAAGCTATCCTCCAGTTTCTTCCTCCTGAGTAGCTGGGAATATAGGTGCATGTCACCACTCTCTGCTTTTTAAAAAAAAAATTTTTGTAGAGATAAGGGTGTAGCTATTTTTTCCAGCATGGTCTCAAACTCCTGGCCTCAAGTCATCATTCTGCATCAGACTCTCAAAGTACTGGGATTACAGGCTTGAGCTATCATGTCAGGCCTCGAATTTGTTTCATTTTTCTGAGCATTTTTAAATTTTCTTCTTAGTTACTTGTCTGAACTTACTGACAGTACCTGACTTACGATAGTTGGACTTACAATTTTTTGACTTTCAAATGGTGTGTAAGTGACAGGCATTCAAGTAGAAATAGTACTTCTTGTATTCATACAACTATTTCTACCTCCTCTTTCAGTACAGTATTCAATCAATTATGTAAGGTATTCAACACTTTATTGTAAGATAACCTTTGTGTTAGATAATGTTGCCCAACTGTAAGCTAATATATGTGTTCTGAGCACATTTAGGATAGAATAGGCTGAGCTATAATGTTCAGTGGATTAGATGTATTCAAAGCATTTTCATTGCATGATATTGGAAAATCTGTATCTCATGTGGTGTTGGACCACTGATATCTCTGCTTCTTTTTATTCTTAATATTAAACTTTAGTTTGAATTTATAGGAACTGCACATGTATCTGCATAGCATAGGGGTCACCAACAATTTGAGACATTTTGCTCAAATATCTGGAGCTTTTAAATCTGTCTTCTGTGAATCCATCTGTGTGTAGTTTAAAAAGCAAACTGCATGCAAAATGCAGCGAGTTCTTACCTCCCTCTGGTTTTACTTTGCAACAGGAACTCTTGGGTCTCATCACTCATATCTATAGCTTCTAGGTCTCCAGGAATATGTGCAGAGATTGTTTCAGCAATATGGGCCTATCTTATCCAGGAATCTGCTATTTAGTGTCAGCAGATGTACTACTTGCCCCAAACAGGGCATCATCTTGCACTAGCAAAGCTGTGGGCTTTTTCTGTTCATTTCCTATGGAGTTCTCCATCTTTAGCTGGAAACACTGAAGAATTTTTTTCCACTCCTTGGCTTTACTCAAGTCCACCCACTTTGGCAGCAAGCTTCCAGTTTTATTTGCTATCCTCACATTGGTAAAACTCCAGTTCTATAATTCATGTTGACCAGCTGGGGGTAGAAGGGTGCTGTCACAGGCAAAAGGCTACAGACTTTTTCTGTTCTTACTCAAAACACTAGTACTTTTTTTCTATAAAGAATATAAATGCTTAATTATTTTATGCTTTGCCAATTTTCAAAGTGCTGAAATATTTTGATATTTTAGCTTTATATTTATAGGTGTGTTTGTTGTTTATTCTTGAACAGAAGATTTATTAAACTCTTTGTGATGCCATAAACAGAGATGCCTTCTAAAATGCATTTAAATGAACATAATAGCCATACTGAAATGGAATGAGGTAATGGACTAATATAAGTAATTTTGGACTTGAGAACTTGAACTCCAAAATGGCCATATAGAGCAGAGATGCTAAAACTGAGTGGCCACCACACTAGCTATCTGTAAAGGAAGCAGCTGGAATAATCTAGTAAACACTGATGGTCTTGTTGAGGTTTTTGTTTCATGTTGAATCACTGTGGGTTCCAGTATTATACTGCTGACAGTAATAAACTGCAAAATCTTCAGGCTCCACGCTGCTGATGGTGAGAGTGAAGTCTGTCCCAGACCCACTGCCACTGAACCTGGCTGGGATGCCAGTGGCCCTGTTAGATGCACCATAGATGAGGAGCCTGGGCGACTGCCCAGGTTTCTGCTGGTACCAGGCTAAGTAGTTGCTAACACTCTGACTGGCCCTGCAGGAGATGGTGCCTCTTTCCCCTGGAGACACAGACAGGGTGGCTGGAGACTGCGTCATCACAATTTCTCCGGTGGTATCTGAGATTGAAAATAAAACAGAAATGCATGATTGTAACCTATATCAAACCCACTGTCTTTAAGTAGAGCCAAAATTGTTGATCTACACTGAATTTTAATTATATTTCTATAGGTGTCAGGAGATTTCACTACTGTGAAAAACCACCTCATATTCCCCTCACCTGGGAGCCAGAGTAGCAGGAGGAAGAGAAGCTGTGCTGGGGCTTCCATGGTTCCCTCTGGGTCGTAACTGAGCAGTTCCTCCCCAGACCTCTGACCCAGGCATTGATATGGACTCTGGAAGGTAGGGCAGCTGGGAGGGACATGCAAAGCAGCTGGGGCGGGAGCTGAGCTTTCACAGCTGCAGAGACCACCTGCTTCTTCCTCTCTGCACTGAGCATCCTGCGCCTCCCTGGTTGTCAGTTCAGAAAAGTCTGTTGGCTCAGTCTGAGTGTAGAACTTCTTCCTTGCGCTCACAGAATTTCACTCCTGTGCCTTTATTTTCCTCAATCACCTAAATTCACCCAGATGATATTTGGCACAAGCCTGTTAAGAACAATATAAAAGGCTGTGTTTTCATTTCTCTCTTCCTATCCTCAATATGCCCAGTCATCTCTCTAAGTGCATTGTTGGATCTATTGAAAAGAAGAGTCTGTTAGAACTTAATCTTCTAGATACACCTTTCATTTGCTTGTTAGTAATGTTTTCTGAGGGTCCTGAAGCTTTCCATTAACCCAGCCACATATCCTCTTTGAGTTAAAAAGTTAAAAACTTGTGCTTACAGTCACATGTCCTGGCAGGCCATGACATAGATGCTCCATGGCTTGCCAATTGCTTGAAACTGATCAAGTAACTTAACTTCCCTGTGTCTCAGTTTCCATATCTGTGTAACTGTGACAATACTGGTACCTACCTTACAGTGCTGTAGACAGTTTAAAGAATATAAGATAAAACATTTACAATAGTATTCAGGACATTATGTATGCAGCAATTAATTTTGTTTTTATTGTTTAAGTATTCAGCAGTACAGTCATCATCATTATAAATATACTTAGCATGGAAAATAGTCTTAAATCTAATCCAAGAATGTTTTATCCACAGTTAAATTAAATTCTAAGGCATTTTCTTCAGTAACTGTACACAACTCTTAAAATCCTAATGATTTGGTCTTAATCTGTGCTAAAGTACTCAGACCTTCAATCATTCCCGCCCATCCCTGTCTAACGCATTACTTCTCATCATCCATTATCAAAATGTTACCCTATAAAAGGTTCCCATGTCCTGTTGCTGTTCTTCTTTTTTATGTAATCTTTATTCCACCTTGTTATCTTTTGTGTTATTCTTGCCCCAGGACTGACAATAAGGAAAAGCTACTATCATTACTTGTGGGCTCGCTCCAGTATAATTTTGTCAGGCTTGTTATTTGGAAATGAGGACTGTGTCTTGCAAAGAAACATATTCATTGGAGCCATGTGTTATCAAAAAAAAAGATTTTATCTACTTATGATCCAATAATTAATTTAGACTGTCTTCAACAGATTTTTTTTAATGATAAAAAGCAGAAGATGTTATAAGAGGAAAATACAATACAATAGAAAACACAAGCTATTATAACTCTTGCTTCATGGATTTTTACACATATTTAGACATATGTTGGGTATATGCGTGCAATGATAATCTAAAAACTGAATGGCAACTGGCTTAAGGAATGCCTGCATTACACTGAGTCTTGCCCACTCTTCCAATTATGAACAGAAAGCTACAACACTATTTGTATGGGTATCAAACCTTCTAGCTGCTGTGATGGAGGTAAAGAAGATTTACTGCGACAAAAGCCTTGGAAGTAGTAGAGGTTTGTCCTATGATGTTATGGCTGTTGCTGTTTCTGCTGGTGTTGTTGTTAGGAAATGCAGTGGGAGTGAAAGCAAGTAGAAGATTTACAAGCTCTGCTCTTCCTCATCCTCACAACTCCCTTTAGAGATGGACAGATGTTGGTCCAGGAATCCTTGACACCTCTTAGAAGTATTTTGCTCTTTCCAGAATGTTTCCTGACAAGTATTGTTTGGAGTCACAGATGAGGTGAAACTGGGTGTAGAAGAAAGGACTAGAGCAAGGGAAGGAGTTTTCCATCCCAAATAGTTGTTGTAGGAACAGGGAAATGGAATTTTTCATAGATTTATGCCACACTTCTATCATGTTGCGGAGAGAGGAGTCAAACCAGGCTAACTCCTGAAAGAATCATTACATTATTTTAGAGAGAAAGAACTATGATGTTTAAAATTCAAAGCTATTGATTTTTGTTGTTGTTGTTGATTTTTATTTTTTTTTCTTTTTGAGATAGAGTCTCGCTCTGTCATCTGGGCTGGAGTACAGTGGCACGATCTTGGCTTACCGCGACCTCTGTCTCTCTGGATAAAACAATTCTCCTGCCTCAGCCTCCCAAGTAGCTGGGATTACAGGTGCGTGCCAACATACCTGGATAATTTTCATATTTTTAGTAGAGATGGGGTTTTGCCATGTTGGCCAGGCTGGTCTCAAACTCTTGATCTCAGGTGATCTGCCTGCCTCAGCCTCCCAAAGTGCTGGGATTACAGGATTGAGCCACTGCGCCCGGCCCTACTGAGGTATTAATATTATTCATCTTCTTGAATACACCAAGTGGTAAAGTACAAATCCATAATTTAAACTTGAAATTTCTACTCCTATGTGAATTATACTAGTGAGGAACAAAAAAATTCTCTATTGGTTGGGAGATGATGTTTGACAGTGGTCAGTTTGTGAAGTGGAGGCTTATGTCACAGGACTTTTTACACTGCTACATATAAAAATGGTGAATGGCCTCATACCCAGAAGAATCAGTATTTCTCATGAGCCATACTACCACCAAGAAAGAAGTGAATTGAAGCCTGTGACTACTTGATGAAGGGTGTATAAAGAAGAGGGAAAGAAAAAGGATACAAAACACAATATTGTAAGTGGAAAGGAAGAAGTCATTACACAGCCTATAAGAGTAAAAAAATAAAGAGAGGATATTATGAGTAATTTTATGTCAACTAACTTGACAAAAGTGGTGCAGGGCAGGTTCTTGGCTTCACTCAGGAAGGAATGGAGCGTAAGCTGGTGGTAGAAGAAAACAGCTTTACTGAGGTGGCAGTATTACAGCTCTGTGACTGTTCTTGTGGAGCAGAGCTACCCCATAGGCCATATGCCAAGAGCAGCAGTGTAGGGGCAGTTTTGCAGTTATATTTATCCCCACTTATAATGACATGCTAATTAAGGAGTGGGTTATTCAGAAATAATGAGAAAATGGGCAGTAACTTTCAGGTGTTTCCATGGCAATGGTAAACTGATATGGCACTGGTGGGCATGTCTTATGGACAGGTGCTTCCAGTGTCTCTTCCTTGTGTCACCCACTCTTCAATCTGGTTCTGGGTTGAGTTCCACCTACCTCCTACCTCACTGCCCCTCAGAGATTAGACACTCCTTAATCTTAAGGAGACTGCAGAAGAGCAGAGACCATTTTCTGTAAGTGCTTCCTGCTGACTTTATGGGTGCAGGCCTTCCCTAGCCTTTGAGGAGTAAAAATCTTTGGTACCTGAACTAAGGGGCCCAACGGCAGGATGCTTTCATTTGTGGGGTCAGAAGACAGAATGGGTTGGAAGACTTGTAATGGACTGTATCATCTTTACATGAAATTTAGAAGACATAAACTTTACTAGGATGTTAAACAAGAAAATCATAATTGGAAGACAGAGAAAAATTATTGCTCCTATGACCACCCACAGAACCACGTTATTAATCTATGTGTTTGCAAAACAACAGCCTTAGGTTTTCTAGGTTTTATAAATGGAGGTTGTGGTGTCCACCTTTTGTGCCTGCAGGACCTTGTAAGAAACAGATTTAATCCTGGACAGCTGTACCCAACTAGTGGCTTCCTGAAGCCTAACAGTAGTTGGAATAATTGAGAATATCTGATAAGGGCCCCTTTATTCCGGTTATTATTGATTCTTGGGGGATCATTTTGTTGTTGTTTTTTGAGACAGAGTCTCCCTCTGTTGCCCAAGCCTGAGTGCAGTGGCACAATCTCGGCTGGGCTCACTGTAACCTCTGCCTCCTGGTTTCAAGCTATTTTCATGCCTCAGCCTCCTGAGTAGCTGGATTACAGGCATGTAACCCCATGCTCAGGTAATTTTTTGTAATTTTAGTAGAGACATGGTTTCATGATGTTGGCAAGGCTGTTTCGAACTCCTGGCCTCAAGTGATCCACCCACCTCAGCCTCCCAAAATGTTGAGATTACATGTGTGAGCCACTGCACTCACCCAGAAGGAACCCAGCCAGTTCCTTCTTTTTAAGGTTTTAGTAAGACTAAGTCTTCTGGTTAAACAGAGGAGCTATTATTTTCTTTTGTGGAAAAGGACACTGTTTTATTTTCATAATTTTAAAAGGCCTTTTAAATCTGGCCTACATTTCAAATGGGGTAGAGCGAGGTGTGTCTGACTCCCTGTTTCCCACCATGGCCTGAATTAGATTTTATTAGGTTTCTTTGGTAGTTCCTTTGGCCAAGGGGTTTGGAATCAAAACATTTATAGCCAATTAAATATTTTAGGCCAGACTGCATGGAGGTGGGCAGGCACTCATTAGCCCTTAAGCAAGCAGATCATGAGGTCAGGAGATAGAGGCCATCCTGGCTAACATGGTAAAACCCCAGCTCTACTAAAAATAAAAAAAAAAGTAGCTGGGCGTGGTGGCACGTGCCTGTGATCCCAGCTACTCAGGAGGCTGAGGCAGGAGAATCGCTTGAACCCAGGAGGTGGAGGCTGCAGTGAGCCGAGGTTGGACCACTGCACTGCAACCTGGGTGACAGAGTGAGACTCCATCTCAAAGAAGAATATAAATATTTTTAAAGCTGTATAACAATAAAAAAGTAAAGCCCCAAATAAAGTTATATATGTTAAAAAACCAAGTACGTAGAATAATACTATGTTGGGGGAAAACATTGCTTCCACTGACCTCTAAGACGAAACACTTTAGCATCAAGGCCGCAACAACAGTCAGAACTGGAGGTGAAAAAGTCACAGGAGCTGGTGAAGAAGCAAAAGCAGACAGCAATCATCCCAGGCCTTTTTAAAGGGAGAATAAGCTGAAAGCAGCAAAATACAACAGTTGAATCCCTAAGACACTAATCTCAGAAGTTTTAAAAGGAACTTGTTATCGTAACAAGGGCAAAATTTTCTGTTTTACTTTTTTTTTTTTTTTTTTTTGAGATAGAGTCTCGCTCTATCACCCAGGCTGGAGTGCAGTGGTGCGATCTTGGCTCACTTTAACCTCCGCCTCCCAGGTTTCAGCCATTCTCCTGCCTCAGCCTCCCGAGTAGCTAGGATTACAGGTACATACCACTGCGCCTGGATAATTTTTGTATTTTTAGTAGAGACGAGGTTTTACCATGTTGGCCAGGCTGGTCTTGCACTCCTGACCTCAAATGATCCACCCTCTTCGGCCTCCCAAAATGCTGGGATTACAGGCACGAGCCACTGCACCCGGCCTCAAAAACAAAATTTTCTATAATTTAGGAAATCAATAACTTAAGAAAACTGAGTTTCAATATGCAGACCATTTTCTAGAAAGTGACTGGGCCATCAATTGTTCTCATCTCAGATTTCCACTTCTTGCATAGAAGATGTAAGAAGAGGTAGGAAGACATTATGAAAGTGGATTGTAAGCATTTGTTACTGAGCAAAATATGACTAAAGCACTATTTTTATTTTTTAACTTTTATTTATCATTATTTTTTGAGACAGGGTGTCACTCTGTTACCCAGGTTGGAGTGCAGTAGTGCGACCTCGGCTCACTGCAACCTTCGCCTCCTGGGTTCAAGCAATTCTCGTGCCTCAGCCTCTCAAGTAGCTGGGATTACAGGCATGCACCATCATGTCCACCTCTTTTTTTTTTTGTATTTTTAGTAGAGACAGTTTTCACCAGGTTGGCCAGGTTGGTCTTGAACTCCTGACCTCAAATGATCAGCCCACCTTGGCCTCCCAAAGTGCTGGGATTACAGGCTTGAGCCACCATGCCCGGCCTTAAAGCAGTATTTTAATTAAATAAAGAGTAGAAGAAAAAGCGTAACAAAAGTGACAACAAGAAAACAAAATGCCATTATGGAAAATGATGACTTTAGGGCAGAACACAAGAAAAGACAAACCAAGATTCCCATAGGATGAGACTCCAATCCACAATCCTCGGACAAATGTCAATGCTGAAAACCCTGGAGCATCCAGGGAGTGACCAACAATACCAAATGCTGAAAACCCGGAGTACCCGAGTATCAGCCTACGATTGTCCCCACACCAAATGCCAGGAAACCCTGGAGTATCCAGGGGCTGACCAGTGCAGAAAATCCTGGAGCCTCAGTGGGGTGGCCAACAGTGAGCCCCAAAGGCCTGGTTGTGGCCATAGAACAATGTGACTCTGGCTTCATATAGTCAACAGAATAGGAGAATTCTTTCAACCAAGTGTCCTGCCTTAAACAACTGCACAAACATAATTAGTAGGGAGCCAAAGACAAAACTGCAAAGCAAACACATATATTGGGGCAGAAAATAAGACAAAATGGCTGATGGATAAATAAAATGGCATTAGAGGAGAAATGACTAAAACAAGGAGCAAGGAGGATGTAGTCAGGTGTGTTATGGGGGACTTCAAATGGACTATCTAGCCAAACGCCTTATTTCCTGGATCATCTGATATAGGGCAGGTGGACAGAGGGGAAACGTACAGGTGTGCAGGAGCGAAAATGGTGCCAGTCTCTAACGTGGGGCCTGCATGAAGATCTCTCCAGGCTCCCCAGCTTGGGTGTGTTGAATTTCCACGGGCGAACTGGTGAACAGAGCGGCTGGCCTGCATGAAGCAGTGGCTCTGTGGCCACTTACTTATCTGCTCAGCTCCACTGCCTGTCAGGAAAGATGATGGCTCTTCAAACAGCCTTTGGCTAGTATTAACAGCTCTGCAATGTTAGCAACTCTGTAGCTTTGATCGCTGTCGTGCTGATCACTGTCTCACCCTCTCTCACTGTCGCTCTCTGGCCATTTCTCCAATAGTTGTGTTGCCCATTGCTGATCGCTATGTCCATCTTCTCACAAAAGGCCATCTCTTGCTGTCTTCCTTCTCCGCTGCTTCCACTGTCTCACTGCCACATCAAATGCTGCCTCTCACCACGGCTCATTTATCCTCCCTCCTCATTAAACATCAATCTGCATGTCCAGGCCTTGCATCCCCAGGCTGATGTCTCTGTCCTGGGCCAGGTACTGGAGAGTATTGTTCCTCCAGCTTCACCAATAAGCCATGGTTCTCTCGAATCCAACCTTCTCACTGCACCAATTTTGCCAAGAAGCTTTGCTGTGCACTGGTCCCCAACTTACCCAAATGTAGTGAGACACAACACTCATGCACAACCAGTTACATGAAGTGGATTACTACTTACAGAGAGTCAGCCACAGAGAGCACAAAGCTGCGGGGGCCTGATTGACTCTAGACTGTGCGTACCCCACAAGGACTGCAGCTGAGGGACTCTGGAATGCAGCCCACCCTGGGTTTTATGTCTTAGAATCACATGACACACTGGGCTACAGTGTTGAAGAAATTCCTGTTTCTAGTAGGGACAGAAACGGAACCCAGGCTGTTCTGGCCAATCATGCCCTATCTCAGAATGTTACAGTTCCAGAACATTCTAGAAAACTACAAGCAAGAAAAGGAAGAGGACTGGGTTGATTGAAGACAAAATGAAACTATTCTGCAAATACTATAATGAAATCACAACTCAGTAATCTTTTTGCGACTGGCTTATTTCACTTAGTGTAATGTCCTCTAGTTTCATCCATGTTATAGCATGTGTGAGAATTTCCCTTTTTAAAGGTAAATAATATGGTATTGTATGTATATACCACATTTGGATTACCAGTTCCCTCCTTTGTGAACATTTGAGTTGCTCTACCTGTTGGCTACTGTGAGTAACTTGGTTCTGAATGTGGGTATACAAATATCTCCTCAAGTTAATGTCTTCAATTACTTGGATATATGTCCAAAAGTGGAATTGCTGAATTATATAGTATTTCCATTATTAATTCTTTGAGGAATTGTCATCTGGTTTCCCACAGCAGGTGGGCCATTTACATCACCACGACAGTGTCCACAGGAGTTCCAGTTCCCTAAGTTCTCACCAAGACTGGTCATTTTCTGTTGGAAAAAAAAATCCTAATAGGTGTGAGGTGGGTTTTGTTTTTATTTTTCTAAGGATTAATAATATTAAGCATCTTTTCCTATGCTAGTTATCTAATTATCTCTAAAGAATATTCTCCAGAGAAATGTCGATTCATATAATTTTCTTGTTTTTAATCAGGTATTTTATTTTAATGTTGACATGTAGGACTTATTTTTATATACTAGACATTATTAACCCCTTATCAGATATATGATTTACAAATATTTTCTTCTATTCCACTTGTTGCATTTTCACTGTGTTGATTATGTCTTTTGATGTCCATTTTACATTTTTATGTAGTCCAATTTATCTTCTTTTCTACTTTTGCCTATATTATGGTGTTAAAGGTGTTAGTATTCAAATGTCTATAAATACTGACTTACTGTGCTGAGAAGGTCACTCTAGACCATCTCTCTGATGGTGGAGCTAAGAATTTTACATTCTCACATTTTGTACCAGGGCACAGTGCAGCTACGTGAGAACCCAGTGGCTTTCCCGAGCTTATTTGTCTTGCATTTTTGGCAACATGGATTGTTGTTCACATTGGCCTCCTCTGGCAGGTCCACCTGGAAAGCATTATATTTAGCAAGAAAAAAGGAGGCTGTGAATGATGTCAACTGTGTATATTCCCTGTTGCAGATGTCAAATCCATGAAGCATAAAAGGATTTACTAGAGGATATTAAATTCCTTGCAAAGTGTTGAAAAACCTGAAGGAATAGGCTCCAGGCAAAGCCTCTGGAACAATTCCAAGAATGGCACTGCTGATGCAGGCTGGGGAGGAGCTCCTGCTGCCTGAGACTCCACATTCAAGCTGTCTCCTGCAGGAAAGAGAGCAGCTCTTCTCACTACTGCCCCCAGAAGGACAGCCGCTCTGCTATCAACTGCTAGAGACCTGACCCCTTTCTCTGTAGGCCTGCCTGTGTTGATTACATCTTCATTTCAGTCTCATGTAGATTCATCTGTTTTCAAGGGTACAGGGGTTATTTCTGCCCAAGTCCACTCTGTGGCTTTCTATCATAAATACACGTTTCTACACTTGAATTTCCAGGAATTACTAGTAACAACAGCAAAATGCTACAACCCAACATAAAGATTTCCTTTACAAAGAACATCATGCTCCCCACATAGCATTGTGCTCCCCAAAATGTGGGGAAACTCCAATCTGTTCATCCCAATACCATCTAGGAAAAAATGTTCTTCTCTCATGAGCCATTAATCTGTCTACTTATTATTTAATTTTTGGCCTAAATTGTAAAGGTGGCTAAAAATGGCACTTTGAATTTTTTTAAAGAAAGGGTATATAGAAAATATGAAATTATTTAAAATACATATATGCATGACACATTTAGTTATTGTCACCAGCTTCTTTCACATTTATTTTATTCTCTAGTTTCTGGCAACACTTTCTCTAGGGTAGAGTCTGGAAAGGCTATTCCTCATGTCCTTGGCTTCCTAAGTCCCAGATGTGGTGAAGAATGCCCATCAGCTGTGTTACTACAGAGTGCTTTTAGATTGAGATGAGGGAGGGGACGTGCCTGATCTCACTCAAATGTGCTCAATTTCCTGGTCTGGGTCACAGCCAGGCAGCACAGTCCTGTGGGCACAGTATCTTCACTCGCCAGGTTTCTATCAAAATGAGAGTGTCCTTCTTGACTGTGGAAAACACGGGGCAGGGAGAAGATCAAGAAATAGCAAAAGAAGTACTTGGAGTTTCCTGAGCTGCCACTCTGGTTTCCCCAAATGTTTTCATTCCATTTCATTCATGATAATAAACAGCTTTCTGCCTAACCAGCCATAATCGCTTTTCTTAGATCCAACTGATTCAGTGATAAAACTAAAGAGAAAAAATAAATACACCTTTCAACATTTAAGCTGACCAGTTGGCTGTCTCTGGTATTTACACCTCCATATCCCACTATGCATTTCATCTTCCCTTTGCCTCACTGGAGATCCAAGTGCAGGGAATGCTTCACATGACTGTGATCCCTAGAACCTCATCCTGATGACTGTTAAAATCTTCTCTGAGTTTTACCAGTGGAAATGGCAATAAATAGAAACATTCCAGAAGGTCCCCTAGGGTCCATATTTTCTGTACTTCCTCTCTAAGATATGTAAAATCAATTCCATTTGCTCTTGCTTTATATGGACTAGATTTTTGTCCCCAGCACACACCCTAACACCCTGTGTGGACAACTTATCCAGTATTGTATTAAGTCTAAATGGTCACATGCTTATCATATCATTTCTTCCAATTTCATGGAATAATTGTCATGTCAACTCTTTGGATTAAGAACCATGAACCAGATAACCACAGCCCTGAGTAAATAGAAATAGAATATTTCAAGCTGTTCAGTTGGCATAACAGTGATGAGTCTACAGCTCATTTTCAAGATATAAATATTCTATTTATGGGAGTAAAAGCACAAATCATGGTTAGTGTTTCAGAACCTCCACCACATCTGACAGCATAGCAATTCAACAGCACAAAGTTTGTGTGCCAGCTTTGCTTGACTAATAATGTTTTTTCCCCTGTCTATAGGGAAAGCTGCACCTGTGCACATGACAAAAGCGTGAGCTACACTTTTTTCACTTTTTTTTGAGGTAAATAAGTTGCTTGATCCAAAGCCATATTATGGAATAATTTCCTGACTCTGATGAAAGCATTTGGAAAATCCTGAAATAATATTTATGCAGAAATACAACCAAAAAGAAAGGCAAATTCATATATAGGAAAATAACCAGTGCCCTCCTCATGTTACATGAGGTCCACTAGTATCACCTGACCCCAGCTGTTCATCTGAGCCCTGATGTGTGGTATAATGTTAGGGGTTCAGGAGGGGTCATTCTTCTTGGCAAATGAGGTGTTCAGAAGAGCCAGTAGCCCTTTAAGTCTCAGTTAGTTGAAATTCATATTATTGAGTCCCCACAGGGACCTCCATAACATTGGTTCATGATACTCCCTGGGAAAGCTGGGAAAGTTGACTGACTGAAGTCCATGTGTTGAATCACCCTCATTATTAAAAGACCCTGCTCATTAATGGCATTTTGATTAATATTCACTGGGAAAGCATTTTGTTTTTTTATTTTGGCTCATCTTTGAAACGTCTAGTCATAGCTCTTCCAGAATCACTTTGTCTGCAATCATTTTGTTGCATTTCTTTGAAGGCCTGATGATCTGTCAAAACCAACAGCCAATATTATTACATTGCTGTTATGTTGGGAAAAGCTGAATGTTGGGAGAAGCTGAGGCAGGGCTTGCCTGTCTGACATAATGTAAAAGAGTCTTGGAACACATCTGGGGTCCAGGGTCTAAAACCCCTTGTGGCCTTTAGTACACCAAGCTCTGCGCTAAAGGGTGGAAGGCTACCCTGACGCACCATAATCTAAGCCCAGGGCATAAAATCCCTTGTGACTTGGATAGAATCCAGGGCTCGTGGCTCTGGAATGTGTCTAGACTTGCTGGCTCCTTTCTCCTTGCTCTCCCAGTATCGATTGTATCTTGAGTTAAAAGAACCTGCTCTCCATTATCTCAAGTAGCAGAGCAAATGCTAAACCATCACAGGTGTAAATCATGTGCTTAATACAATGCATCCTTTTGGCCTCCACATTCTTACCACCTGTTTCTTTGTTGGATTACCAATAAATAGCATGGGCTTCCAGGGCTCAGGGCCTTCTCAGCCTCCATACACTAGCAATGGTCCCTGGTGCCCACATTTCTCTCTCAAACTGTCTTTTTCTCAATCTTTGACTCCACCAGACTTTGTCACCCCCGTGACCTGGTGTTGGGTCTGATCACCCCAAAACTGTTATGGTTGCAATGTGATCATCAGATGTAACCCTTGCAGTTTACTCATTGTTATGATTTTTACATTTCCAGGGCTTCCTTGACAATGGCACTGACGTGACTCAACCCAGCATCCATTATAGTGAGAACTCTATTTGGAATATCATCACTGTGGGCATGAACGTAATGGAGACTTTCATAGGATGCAATGTTTAATATTCAACATTAGTCAAAATTTGTTCTAGTCCTACCCTTGGAGCTCTACTGAGTTGGAAAAATATAAATAAATTTATTTTAAATATAATATAAATATAAATAAATTTAAATATAAAATAAATATAATATAAATATAAATAAATTTAAATATAATATAAATATAAATATAAACAAATAAAAAAATTAAAAAATTTTCTGTAACAAGAGTAAGAACTATATGTGGTCCAGAATACCATTATTTTATGGAATGTTACAAAAAATTTTAAATGTATTTAATTCAGATAAGAATTTTATAAATATGCATATATTGCATATATGATAGAATAAATGTACTTAAATATGAATACTATATGTATAGCCAACATTTTATCAAAAACATATATATTCACTTCTATGTATCTTATATACATGTATGCATACTTTTCCATAAATAAGATAAATTTTAATTTTTTATTGAAATCCTAGTTTTAATTTTGTCTTTAATTTTCTTTTAATAACTTCATAATTTGATTACTGAACATTCACATTTAAACCACCAATTTAATAAAAAATACATGTGTGTACATATAGGTAGAGGTGTAAATACTGTATCAGTAAGCTTTTATGAATTAATGATTGGTAACTGGTTAAATACACAACTCGGTGACTGATAACAGTAAACATTTGTTTTCGTGTTCATGGATGCTCATATTCACAATCATCTGACTGATCAAGGAAGGGCTCAGCTGAGTGGATCCTCTGCAGGACACAGAGCTCATATTCAGCCTATAGATATCAATTGTCTGAGGACTAAGCTGAACAGCAGTGACTATACGTGATACAAGATTCTTGTGGCAGGTCACAGGAGTGAACATCCCAAACCAAACTGCACAGTTGAATTTAAGTCCAATAATTTTTAACATAGCTTCAGATATTTAAAATACATTCCTTTATTTCAGTGAGTACACATTTTCAAGAAAATGTTTACTCCATTTAATTGTAGAGGTGTTTGATCGTTCCATGGACAAGTAATTATGTTTTCAGCCTTTACAATCTTGAAAATATTTGCAAATGCAACTTTGCATTAATAAGAAAATAAAGCTGGATGTGTTTTCAACATGTGGCTTTAAATAAAATTTTTTAAAATGGCCTCATTGGGGGAATAATCATTTTAACTTATATGAATATCCTTTTTTGCCTCTCTCGTGTTCTACAGAGTGGTCCAATAAGAGGTCCTCCCATAAGATTTGGAATCAGAAAAGGATGGCTCAATATTCTCCACTGGTACCTAAGACAGACACAGGGACAGAGATGAGGACTGGAGAAACACCTGGAAAGATGCTGTAGGAAGCTGAGAACATCAACATCCCCACCCCTAAGCTTCCAGACAGGACTGAGGACCACATGGTTAGATAGCCCATACTTCAAGGGCAGATGCATTCTGTTTTCTGAGGGAGCACTAGACAATTCTGCTTCTAATATCAACTTTCCTGACTACTATATCCTTGGCTTTGAAAGGTTGTAGTGGGAAAGTTAATCGTGGGAATTGGGTCATTCTTGTCATACCCCACAGTGCCAAGAAACCAGGAGGGAAAGACACTCAGGTTACAAAATATTGTTGTTTCTAGAATGCAAGTTAAATAGGCCGTATTATCCCATGGAACTAATGTTTATGGTTTTTTGAAGAAATATAAAAATTGACTCCTCCAGTCTTAAAAACTCAAGATAGTTAAATTTTTCTTATCAGAGTTCTTTTGTCAGGAAACCAACCATCAGGCCTCCAGATACTATCAAAAGGAGCTGAAACTTACATATCACTGAATCGGGACAGTGAGACCTCAGACCCTTCACCCATTATGATTGCCTAGCTGACCTCCTTCTTCCTGTTGACCAAATTATCTTCCTTACCCCTCCCTAATTCCTGTTTTCCCACATTTCTTCCCTGCTATATATACCCCTCATTTTAGTAGTTCAGGGAGATACATTTGAGAATGGTGTCGCATCTCCTTGGCTGCAGCACCTGATTAAAGCCTGTTCCTTGGCAACACTTGTTGTCTTGTTGCCTTAGTGATTGGCTTTCTGTGTGGTGAGCAGCAGGATCTACACTGAATCCCTGGCATTTCAGTAACAAAATTCTCGGTAAGCTTCACTTCTTTGGCTTATTGTAACCTGAAATCAAATTTATCCACAACTTCTGAGATAACTTGATATAATTCTAGGATTCACTTTGTCCACCACTGCTTACCAGTCTGAGCTTGCCAGCTCCCAACCCTTCCTAGTACCAATGAACTTTCTCAAAGAGCCATAGGTAACATTTTCCCTTTTTCATAAAACTCTGACTTTCTTTGTTCTTCCAACATATTGAAGACCACTGAGTTTTCCTGTATGCCCCATTTGGCAAATATTTCTTTGCACATAAAACATTAAATTTAGAGATTCATCTCTACATTTTATTTAGACTTCAGTAGTTTAGACTCTAATTCTCTGTATTAAGACAATTCCTGCTTTGAATATCCATAGTGGCCTCTTCTTTGTTATATGAATTCCAAGTGAAGCCATAAACTAGACTCCTCAGGTGTCATGATCTCTGTCTTTATTAAATCAGGAGAAGCATTGCTAGATCTGTGCAGTTGGGGCTGAGAAAGAGAAAAGAATTAGGGTGCAGAGGTGACTTCATGTCCCCATCTACCAGCACCATCAGAGTGTGGCTGCATCTGAGGAACATTCTCAGCTGATAGAGGCATCAGGAGGAGCAGCTGGGGCAGCCCAACCTCACACATCTGCTTCCCTGGGGGTTTTTGTTCGGGTGTGTAACACTGTGGGAGGGTAACTATTATACTGTTGACAGTAATAAGTTGCAAAATCTTCAGGCTGCAGGCTGCTGATGGTAAGAGTGAAATCTGTCCCAGATCCACTGCCGCTGAACCTTGATGGGACCCCACTTTGCAAATTGGACGCCTTATAGATCAGGAGCTTAGGGGCTTTCCCTGGTTTTTGCTGATACCATGCTAACCAGCTGCTAATGCTCTGACTTGCCCGACAAGTGATGGTGACTCTGTCTCCTACAGATGCAGACACGGAGGATGGAGACTGGGTCATCTGGATGTCACCTCTGGCACCTGAGATTGGAAACGTAAAAACAAATGTCCACACAATTAATCATGTTGTAAGAGAACTTCCCTGAAGGGCCAGGCTGTACAAAGCACACTGGGCTAGGTAAATTCCTAGTGTTCTCCTTCCTTACCTGGGAGCCAGAGCAGCAGGAGCCCCAGGAGCTGAGCAGGGACCCTCATGTCCATGCTGTGTCCTGAGTGGGTCTGACTCCTGCATGAAGTGTGACCAGCCTATTAATAAATCTTCACGGCAGGAGGATGTGCTCTGAGAACATGCAAATGAGCAGGGTATGGGGCAGGCTGGGTACAGCTGCAGGGCTGGCTCATCTCAGTAACTCAGCACCAGCTCAGTGTCCCCAGGTGTCCCAGGTAAGACCAGGGTAGCACAAATTTGTCTCCAGAGAATGTGTTTCTACTGGGGACTATTTTATTAGGAGAAACAATTTTTAGGTATTTTTTTGAGAATTTTAAATATTCCTCAGGAGCCGATATAGTAATGTATTTCATTGGTGTATCAGGATTATTTAGGAGAATATTCTTGCTTGTAGGAAACACATAGTAAAATGTTAGACGGTAGGATTCTCAAGTCTTCAAAAGACTCTCATACGATTCCGGTTAGGGAAGGGGGTGATTGTGCTATACTTGCAATATTTCTGTGAGTTTAACATTGTTCCTTCCTAAAAAAATTAAAAATAAAATATATCGACGTGATGCTATATATATTTGTAAGTATTAGGTAATGGTGTTATGCCTTTGTTCTTGCTAGTATTAGATCAAGCAATTTATTACAGATATACAAAGATGATACCGTGTTGTCTCCATGCATGCAGCACTAACAGATCCGCCATTATTAAGACCTACAGGTCTCTTTAATACCCAGAGATTACATGAGGTGCACCTTATTCTTGTTTTGGGCACCTTCATAGTCTACCTTCTTTTCTGCCATTGGGTACTATTTCCCAAAGTTCATCTGTCTTAGTGAGGGTGGCCACTGCACGAAGCATGTCCCTGCCATGCACCATCAATGACACTTTCTTCTTATACTTTTTATCAGTGAGTGGGGACAACATTCTGACCCAGACACCAGCCTCCCTGTTAACGTCTTTAGGAAAAACATACTCAATCTCTCATCAAGCAATTGCCTATGTACATGGAGAAATCAGTTGGATCCAGATGAAACTGGACATGGATTTGCATTCATTATATCTCATATCTCTAATGTACCCTGAACGTCCCAGCCTGACTCAGTAGCAGCGGAAGTGGATCCAACCACATCAGCATCAGTGGGCTGCAGCCTCGGGCTCCACAAAATTTTACTGATGCCTGACTAGGGGAGCAAAATCACAGTGCTGTAGCCCATGCACAAACCTTCCTGCTGCTTTGTAAGCAGCCTGAATTTTAAGGGAAATTGCTTATATTGGAAGAAAGGAAGAAAGTTCCATTTGTCCTCTAAATGTTTGCTGAAAATGAACGGACAAAAGAATAATTAATAAGAGAAAAGGCAAACAAAATTCACTTAAAGTGCAGTGGGATATCATAGTGGGGTGATTACCCAGATAACTCAATGAGATCTAGTTGTTCATATTTCCTTTCTAGGGAAGAGGGAATTGGGAAGAGTAGGCAACCTGGAGAGAATAGATGAGAAAAGAAATGCATCCTCAAAAGAACAGGCAATAGCCTGCCTGGATAAAGCATCAACCTCCAGTCTCTTCTATTTTTGATTCATGTTTTGTGTTAATCTTCCCTGATATAAAATTTCCCAGGAAGAATTTCCTTGACAATTGTTTTTCTTCTGGAGAATTTGCTTTTAGGCAGATAAGGGATATTTAGGAAAAGACTTTTTGTGCATTTGCTGCTTTCTAAATGCCTTTGGTTTTACATAATCATCATACCAATGCAGCATGGTTTGAGATGTTATTTTCTGGATTCCTTTACTTGCAACCACCTGCCAAGATCCTGTTTCAGAGAGATGCAGCTACAGACTGAGTGAGCAGTTGACCCCTCAACAACATGGAGGTTGGGGCACTGACCACGGGTGCAGATGAAAACCTGTGTAGAACTTTTGCATTTCTAACTTAAGTACTAATAGCTTACTTTTGACTGGAAGACTTAGTGATAAAATAAATAGTTGATTACACTTTTTTACATTTTATATATATTTTATACTCTATTCTTCCAATAAAGTATGGTAAAGAAAAAATGTTCTTAAGAAAACCATAAAAATGAGAAAATATATTTACTACTTATTAAGTGCTTGCTCCAGGTGACACACACAGAAGAAAATATAAGTGGATCTGCAAACTTCAAACCCAAGTTATTCAAGGGTTAACTGTACCATGATGAATGTAGGAGTCCCCATCTGCAGTGTAGGGCTTTCCTCTTTGCTGTACCTCTGCTCACTTCCAATGGCCATATATGTGTCTTATGTTCTTTATGATCTTGGGAAGAGAGGTCTGCCTGCATGCATTGCTGGCCAGATGTCTTGGAATGTGTATCTCTGAGGAAAGTGCTGTGGTTTGACTGTGTCCTCCAGAATCCATCTGTTGTAAAGTTCATTCTCAGTGAAATGGTTTTTGCCAGGTGGGGCCTATTGGGATGTGTTTAGGTCATGACGGTGGAGCCCTCTAGTGGAATACATTAATGCCAGTAGAAACAGGGTTTGTGGGGCTGGAATCTCTCTCTTCTGCTGGTCTGTCGTGATAAGACATGGCCTTCCTTCCACTGAAGGACTCAATGCTCCAGGCATCGTCTTGAAAGCAGAGAAAGCTGACCTTAACCTGCCCATGCCTTGATCTCAAACTTTCCATTCTCCAGAAGTGTGAGAAAATATATTTCTGATTTTATGAATTACATAGTGACAAGCAATCTGTTATAGCAGCTAGAAAGAGAACAGGAGAGACAGCTCATAATCAGTGAGGATAAGATGAGGGGTATACATACCCCAGCTTTCTCATCTCTCAGGTGGAATAGCCCAGAGGAATTTAGTCCATGTTTCCACATGTAGTTGATCTTCAGTTATCCTGAGTCAGGTGGGTGGTTGATGTGTCTTTTACCATTCATCTTCTGTTCCTGCCTCACTTTCTTCCTTTCCTCCCAGTGTAAATTTGCTGTCTAAACAGGAATCCTAATTGTGGGTGGACCCAAACTAAGATAGTAAAATAAATCATTAATCTTTTGTATGAGGGGTATTTCTCATCTGAATTCTTATCACTTCTCTTTCTTTGACATCTAGGAATATTCAGAAATCACTTTTTTTTAACCAATCTATTTTAGATTGAATTTATTGATTTTTTTTCTTTATGTTTTGTGAACCAAAAATTAAGTTATAAGCCACCAACGAGCTAAATGGACTCCTCTTTTGGCAGAGAGAACTTCAAAGAAATCTGAAAAACTAGGTTAGGCCATGACTGGCAGGTGGGTTTAGATGTGCCTCATTATGCTCTCCTCCCTTTGGAGTTCAGACACAACTGACCAGCATTATCATTATAACAGAGATCTTTGGACTGAGGAAACAGATGCTTGTAACAATAAGATACCATACTCCAGCATGACAGATAACAGGCCCTGAAGAAAATCTAAAAATTTTACTCTAAAAATATTTCTTTTTCTTTTTTTTTTTCTTTTTTTTTGAGTCTCGCTCTGTGCTCAGGCTGGAGTGCAGTGGAGCAATCTCGGCTCACTGCAAGCTCTGCCTCCTGAGTTCACACATTCTCCTGCCTCAGCCTTCCAAGCAGCTGGAACTACAGGTGCCCACCACCACGCCCTACTAATTTTTTTGTATTTTTAGTAGAGATGGGGTTTCACCCTGTTAGCCAGGATGGTCTCGATCTCCTGACCTCGTGATCCACCCACCTTGGCCTCCCAAAGTGCTGAGATTACAGTCATGAGCCACCACACCCAACCTATTTCTTTGAAATATTCTCAAGTGGCCCTGCAAAGCTGTGTGTTGTGGGAGAAATTTGCATTCTGTAAAGAATCTGCTATGCTTACTAATCATTTTCCAAAGATCTGACTTTTTTTTTAAGGTCTGACAAGCAACGTCTACTTTTTCTGCTACCCATAGGATTCATCTACATGAAAAGAACCTTGGCTTATCTAAACTCAAGCACACCCCTTTATCTAAACTCAAGCATTTCTTTAAGGTGAATTCAACTCTTTAGGCAGAGCTTAACTCTTTCAACCAGTTGCCAATCAGGAAAGCTTTGAAGCCACCTGTGACCTGGAAGCCCCTGCTTCAAGATATCCCACCTTTCCAGTACAAACTAATGTATATCTTATATGTGTTGGTTTATGTCTTTGCCTGTAATTTCTGTGTCTCCCTAAAATGTATAAAACCAACGTGTAATCCAACCACCTTGGGCACATGTTTACAGGATCCCCTAAGGCTGTGTCACAGGCCATAAGCCTTATCTTTGGCAAAATAAATCTATAACTTGATTGAGACCAGTCTCAGATACAGTTTTGTTTACACTGGGTCACAAAATTTAAAATCCTCTAAAACTGTCTACACATCCATATATCTACATTAGAGGGATTGGAGTGAGCACACTCTAACAGTCAAAACTCACAAGTTAGAGGAACCTGAGTCTAAGATTTTGTCCAGCTCTCTTGCTTCATAAAAATACTTTGTGATTTTTTAAATTTTACTGTAGATGACAATTTTGGGGAATATGTTTATGGTCGGTGGAATGAATAATGTCCCCACCCCAAAAGATGTCCATATCCTCGTCTCTGGAACCCGTGTTATACGAGTTATTAAGAAATTATTTTAGGCATATAAAGAGGAAACAGGGTCATTGGGAAGGTTTTGTTTCTTTTAAAGCAGCTCCAGAAATGTTTCTTGTTTAGTAGGAAAGCCCTGGCTCTTAGAGCTGGTCCGGCTAGCTTTTTTTTCTTTTTTTGAGAGGGAGTCTCGCTCTGTTGCCCAGGCTGGAGTGCAGTGGCAGGATCTCGGCTCACTGCAAGCTCCGCCGTCTGGTTTCATGCCATTCTCCTGCCTCAGCCTCCCAAGTAGCTGGGACTACAGGTGCCCGCCACCACGCCCGGCTAATTTTTTGTATTTTTCAGTAGAGATGGGGTTTCACCGTTTTAGCCAGGATGGTCTAGATCTCCTGACCTCCTGATCCGCCCGCCTCGGCCTCCCAAAGTGCTGGGATTACAGGCGGCAAGCTTTGATATACAAATACTGGCCATTAGAAACTGGGTCCAGCCAAACATGGAGATTCCCACACTATTCTTCTTCTTTTTTTTTTTTTTTTGAGACGCAGTCTCGCTCTGTCATCCAGGCTGGAGTGCAGTGGATCGATCTCGGCTGACTGCAACCTCTGCCTCCTGGGTTCAAGCGATTCTCCTGCCTCAGTCTCCTGAGTAGCTGGGATTACAGGCACATGCCACCATGCCCAGCTAATTTTTGTGTTTTTGGTAGAGACGGGGTTTCACCATGTTGGCCAGGATGGTCTCCATCTCTTGACCTCATGATCCACCTTCCTTGGCCTCCCAAAGTGCTGAGATTACAGGTGTGAGCCACCGCGTCCAGCTCCCACTGTCTTCTTCCTTGCCCCGACATGTGCCTGGCAACATGGCTGCCCCCCATATCCCCATGTGTGTAGAACTTTATGGCACCCCTGCATTTGCATATTAAAACGCTAGGGTGGGAGGGCCAGTTTTTTCTCAGGCCACATGAATGACATGCCTGGTAAAACCAATCCCCTAAGCCCTATGCAAATCAGACACCACCTTCTTCAGCCTCCTCATGTAAGCAGCCACTTTTCCACCGCACATGGAGTTTTCTCTTAGTTCTAATCACCCCTCTCTCTGTCTCTGTACAGTGGAGCTGTTTTCTTCTTCTTTCCTTCTTGCGTATTAAACTTTTCGCTCCTTAAAACAACTCCACGCATGTCCGTTTCTTTTTAAACACACCCGGGTGAGACTAAGAACGGTGGTGTTCCTCCAGTCATCAGAGCCCTATCATAAATATTCTACCTTACATAGCAAAAGAAGAACTTGACAGGTGTAAGTTAAGGACTTTAAGAATAAGCAACCTGGTTATCCAGATGAAACCAATATAATCATAAAGGTTCTTAAAACAGAGGAGGAGGCTCCCAGTCAGAGAGGAGCTGGGACAATGGGGAGGGATGTGGTTTGAGGAGGGAAGGGGCCATAGAACCAGAAATGTGGGAGCACCTAGAAGATAAAAGCAGAGGATCCAGTTCTCTCCTCTGGAGCCTCCAGAAGGAGTGCAGCCCTACTGACACCTTAACATTAGCTCAGTGAGACTTCTGACCCCCAGAACTACAGGGTAGTACATTTATGTTGTGTGAAGCCAATAAGACTGAGGCAATTTAAACAGCAGCGTTGGAAACTAATGCAAGGGGAAGAGATGTCTTTCAGCTCACTGAGCACATGCTTGTCCCCTGTTCTTGGAAATATTTCCACCTTGTTTTCTGGTGTCAGTTATGACAAGAGACAGAGAAAATTTTTCCGAGAGAAGAGCTAGCACAAGAAATCGTTTTTAGCTAGAAAATCTCTTGGGTAAAATCTCATGATTATCTCTTGTACGATCTAGGTATCACAGAGTTTGGGGTCAGATCTCACAGCATGTGATAGGAGGAAGAGGGTTTTGTTTGTTGGTTTGTTTTCATATTATGAGGGAAAATTAGATTTTCAGGACACAATCTGAGAGGGACAGACAGAGTCAGAGATATTTTAAGAGAAAGAGGAGATGAGGAAGGAGTCAGGGCAATGAAACACTTGTCCCAGCTCCCAAATCTAAAATAAAGTCATTGATTTTACAAGGTGAAGAAAAACTCTTCACCTTCCATCTTCTTAGGAAGGATCATATTCTTCCCAGAGTCCCTGCCCCTACTTCACTCCCCTGACATTGCACTGTGGAGCTAATCACATGTGCCCTTAATCCCTGCTCCTGTCCCAGGCTGGGAGAGGCTCACTGTCCTCACCATGCACAGCAGGATAGAGCTGGTGCCCTAGGCACCAAAGGAGAAGAGGATGGTTTCTGTGCAGGCGATAAGAGCTTTACCGCATTTTACATTTCACTAAAATTCTAAGTAAAGTTCTGTGGAGAGAAGAGAACATGGGGCAACTTTATCTGGTGGGGTTGGAGAGACCAGGCTCTGAGAATGACAATGAATTCACATTTCTACTTTTCCAGATGCCAAATGCTAACTTTAGCAATTGTGGAAATGTGGACTTTGAGTTTAAGAACAAGTTTCAGGTACTGCAATAAATGAGGAGACATTTGGAATAGGGTCCTTAGCCTAGGGCTAAAGTCAGGCTGGTAGTGCCTGGGAGCTGCCAGGTGCTGGCCCTGGGCTGTGGTAGAAGCAGCTGTTCTCCTGAGCCACAGGGCTGAGGACCTGGGAGGAGCCACAGGCCCTGGCCACAGGGCTGCCTGGCAGGGGCTTCAGGGAAGGAAACTGCTCACTAATTCAAGGGAGCTGCATTAAGCATATATCCTGCAGCCTGGACTCCCTGGTGCTGAATGACTTTGTCCCTGTTGGAGCCAAAGAGGGAGGGTCAGCAAATGTCCTCAAAGTCTTTACTCAGCCAGACTCTGTTCTGCTTGGAAAGAAAAGGAACACATGCTACACAAACAAACACAAAATTATGTGTATCTGTAGTAAGAATTTCTAATATAATTTTTATATATTGAACACACATATTTTAGAAATAAATTGTATTTATATATTTGCATATACTATGTATCTATGGATAAATATGTGGCACACATTTATAAAGATCTATAACTTTGGTTGCTAGTATATGGTATAGTTTTAAACTTTAATAAATTGAATGTGAACATTGAAAATAAGCACTGAGTGCACCACCTCATGGCATCTTCCTCACTACAGGGCCTGAGGGTCATAAAGCTTAGGACCATGTTCCATGTCCCCCTGGGTGGACAGCAGTGAACTGCCCATTGCTGAGGATCATGAGTGACCTGAAGGGGGTCTGTGGAATCACAGAGCAGCAGATGCCCAAGAGATGGATATTGGGTCTGGGCCCTAAATGGAGGGCGGTTTTGTCCCCAGAGCTCAGCACAAAGTCCTCTTCTGGTCATTTCTGTTCACATGTGGCTCACAGGCTGCATGGACACAGGATGAAGCACCTCCATGGCTCATTCCCAGCTCCCCCTCTGACTGGGGTGATGTGGGATATCTCTGTCCAGCTTTCATGGCTCACCAGCTGCTGGGACTCTGTTGAGAATGGCCTATGTCTGCTCCATGCACAAGCTTCTCAATAGTTGCCATTTTACTTTCTGGTCTCCAATAACCACAAATTGCCAACCATGACCCTTCCACAAAGATTGATGGAGTGGGGTCGGAACTATGGGTTCAGCAATGTGCCAGGGCATGTATATAAGAGAAACAAGGTGTGGCCAGCCCATGTGTGAAGTGAGGATGAATTTGCATCATGAATTTGGAGTAGGAGGTGGGAGAAAACATCCTGACGTGCTCCAGGCAGTGATGCCCACAAGATACACTAGAGGTGCCCATAGAGGAGGTGGGAAGGGGGTGTGAGAAAAAGAGGAGATGTGCATTCAGAGGTGTCTCCCAGACTGTTCCCCTGAAAAGACTTCAGACCCTTAGCAACACCTGGGCCCCCGGGCAGAGCTGTTGCTAGGGAAGATTTGTGCAGGACAGGGACAGGAGGAGGGAGCACCTACATCTGAAGGCATCTTGGTTGCTGAAGGCCAGAATGACATCTGTTCAGGCCCACTGTCCCTGAGTCTGGCAGGCATCATGTCCAGGAAGGCAGCAGGAGCCAGCAGGAGCTCAGAGCCAGGCCCTGGTTCTGCTGGTGCCAGGCTAGGCTGTTCTTCACACTCTGGCCAGCCCTGCAGGTGACAGTGACCCTCTCACCTGAGACAAAAGGAAGGGGATGAAGATGGCTTCCACATAACATGTGCACTGTCATGCAAGTGGGGGAACAAACACGCAGATACCCAAATATTAATACCAAGTTTGTAGTTCCTCCAACTTGGTGCAATTCTGATCAGAAGGAAAAACAGGCTAACGACTTCATCATCAAAGGAAGTTCATGTTTAATACAAACTATCTGAGGATGTAGCCAGAGTTCCCCTTCCTCACCAGGCAGTCAGGACAGCAAGAGCAAGAGGAGAAAAGCTGGGTCCCAAAGCCCACAAGGTGCCTCCTGAGGCTGATCCTGCTCAGAGAAGGTGGTGACAGTGGATGAGTCTGCGGAGACTCCCACATCAACATACCCTAAGCTGGATGGCTTGAGCCATAGACATTTATTGCTAATTTATTAATCGTTTATTGTGAATGTATTAGAACCCTGGAAGGTTCAAGATCAAGGTCCAGAAGGATTTGCTTTCTGGTGAGAACCCTGTTTCTTGTTTTCAGATGTCATCCCTGGATACATCCTCACGTGTGTTCAGCAACGTGCCGGGCATGTGTAAGTAGGAGAAGCAAGTACATGCTTTCCTCAGTGCATTCTTGGAGGCTGGTGAGGGGTTAAGGAACAGATCGATGATGTTTATTTTTACTAGGACACAAATCCTATTAAATCAGAGCCCCAAGGTTTTCACTTCATTTCACCCTAATTACCCCTTCATAACCTCTATGTCTAAATACAGTAATTTTGCAGGTTGGAGATTCAAAATATGAATTTGTGAAACACCATTCAGTTCATAGCAGGTGCGCTTTGAGGACGTGGCCAAGGCAGTAGGAAGGGCAAGGCGAGGCTTCCAGTCTCCGAGCACAGAGGGGGTTTTCCCACCACTCAGCACACTGGCAGCTCCTCCCAGGTGATCCAGGTCACACATGAGACCCCATTCCTGCCTTGGGGGCTGCCTGCTGATAATGAAACAATACCACCCTTAATTTTCACTATTTCTAAGATCAGACTTCTATTTTATGTTTATTATGGGGTTTGTCCAATGGCCAGGTTTGTGACATACCACCCAATGGCAGGTTTGTGACATAACATCTTATAGAATTTTAGATGCTGGTTTCCAGTGAGACTTGATGGAGTTTTTTCATGGGTTTTCATGGAGTTGATCTTATTACATCCACCATTATGCTGCATTCTGTAGGGAACACAAAATGATTCCTCTCCTCAATAAACCAGTCACCTAGTTGAAGATAAAGGGTGTTCAGAAAAGATTGTCCCAAAACAATTAGGGGCTAGATTCTGTGATCCATGTGAGATGCCAATGATGTGATTCTGGAAAGCAGAAGGTGAGGTTGTGAGAGGACCTGCAGCACACAATGCCCAAGGCTAGGGTGGCGAGTAGAGGGCCCCTGGTCTGGATCCGTCTACCCAGCTTCATTCCTCCCATTCTTGAAACAGTGGCTGCACCAGCCAGGAAGCATCTGAGACCACCTGATTCTCTGGAATAATAGCTGCTGAGGTTTGTGCTGTGAGCTAAAACACTGTGAGTGTCTAACTGTAACCATTTAGATTAGCACTAATGAAAATAATTTTTAAGATGGTGAAAATGTCTATATTTATGCTTTGCAAGTGTAGCCGTTATATGTCATATGTGACTCCTGAGCACTTGAAATGTAGTGAAAACAACTAAGGAACTACACTGTTAATTTTAATTAATTCCAATATACATGTTTGTGGCTGAGTACTGCTAATGTTGGCCATGTGAGACAGGGAAGTTTTAGATGGTAATAAACAGCAATGTCATCAGGACAACCAATCTGCTAAATGTTAAGCAAAGATGATCCCAGGACCATTGCACCAAGCTGGAGTGGACAAGGTGGAAAGAGCACATACGTGGATCTTTGGAACCCAGATTCTTCTTCCTCCAGGTGAGTGATGTAAACTCTCTGTCTTGAAGACACTGACATTGAAGCTAGCGACTGGGGAGCTGAGTGTTTCTCCTGGAAGCTGTGGTGGAAACAGAACATAGATCTTCCTTAGTATTACTCATGTCCCTCTCCGTAGGCTTCACAGCAGAGTGGTGCTGTCTGATCAAGTGGGAGGTGAATGCTGTGCTCCCTAATCAATAGTCTTTCTCAGTCCCATGGGACATATGAACCCTGTCACATGCAGCCCACGCAGTTGAAGCCAGAGCACCATGACCCAGAGGGCCAGAGCCCCATGTCCAGTGTCCAGTGTTGCCTCTGCCTTTGGTGGTCCCACCCTACAGGACTCAGTGACGAAGGCTTGAGTGGCAGGGAAGGGCTTTGGGGAGCCTGCCAACTAGCAATAAGGGTGCAGACCTGGGCTTCCAGCTTCTGAGCAAGGGAACATTCTATGTCCTAGGTGTGATCCAGGTCAAGGTGTTTGATAAAAGATATTACAATAAATTATATTCTTAAGCAAATAAAAACACGTAAGGCATCTGATTATTATAGGACTGTTTGGGTTTTACACCACTAAAGTGGTAAAGAATAAATTTTTCAATGCACAGTGGTTTATCAGGAATCTCCCAGCCCCTGCCCTTCCCGTGATGATTCCGTGGTCTTTGCAGGTCGTATGGTCACTTGGAGGCCTCCTTACCAATCAGATGCATCCTCAGTACAACCCTAAGATCTTCCCCGATCAACATAGATGAGCAGCTTCAATCTCCAGATACTACATACCATTGGCTGATTTTTATGTAATGTATCAACACTGAAAGTATTCTATTCCATTTCATTATGCAGTTATTGTTCTGTGCATGGCTCATTCCCCTACTGAATATCAGTACTTGTGATCAAAAATTGTTTTATTTACTTACATGTACTAAACCTTAAATGATAGCATTTATTGATTCTGAAAACTCTGACATTAAGTTAAAATCCCTTAAAAGCAACTATGTGCTTCTTCTTTTAATTAGAAGAAATATGGTGCAATCACCTCAACTAAGGATACTAAGCTACTTTTACTGTTGAAAATGATTAATTGGACATGGGGAAACATATTGACAAAAGTAACAAGCATTACTATGATGTTGAATAAACACAGTTTGCATGTAAATTGTACAGTTATGATTAATTGTATTCAACACAGGAGAAAGAAAGGCCCTCATGGTTGGTGGGGATTGCTGGATTGGTTGGTGATTCAGTCCTTAGAAGCAAGGGGGAGCTGATGAGTGATCTCAGGCAGGCATCCAATATAAGGTCCAAATATGCTTAATTACAATGTTCTTTTCCTTAAGGTTTGATATTTTAAGCTGGTCCTGCTGGGGAAGTTTTGAGCACATTCATGGAATATGTGGAATAAAGATTAAAAACAGTATATTTCAAAATACTCTTAAACAGCTCAGAAACACCCAAAGAAAACTATTTTATAAAAATATCATGCCTTCCTCACCCATTCTTGATATTTGTGTTTAACCAAGCATGACTCACAATTCGACTTTTCTCCACATCGTTGCCTAGAGTGTTGAAGAAATTCCTCTAATAGGACAGAAATGGAGTCAATCTTGCCGTATCTGGCCAATCTTGTTCTGGCCAGTCTTGCTTTATCTCAAAATGTTACATTTCCTGAACCTTCTACAGTTATTCCTGAAAACTACAAGCAAGAAAGGGAAGGGGACTGGGATCATTCACGGCAAAATGGAACCTGTTCTGCAAATACTGTAGTGAAATCGTAACTCAGTAATCATTTTGTGACTGGCTTATTTCACTTAGCGTAATGTCCTCTAGTTTCATCCAAGTTGTAACATGTGTCAGAATTTCCGTTTTTAAAGCTAATTTTGCCTTTTTAAAGCTACAGTATGCTACTGTATGTATATACCACATTTGGATTACCAGTTGCTTCCTTTGTGAACATTTGAATTGCTTCTACCTTTTGGCTATTGTGAATAATTTGGTTCTGAATGTGGGTATACAAATATCTCCTCAAGTTAATATCTTCAATTACTTGGGTATATGTCCAAAAGTGGAATTGCTGAATTATATAGTATTTCTATTTTTAATTCTTCGAGGAATTGCCTTCTGGTTTCCCACAGCAGGTGGGCCATTTACATCACCACGATAGTGTCCACGGGAGTTCCAGTTCCCTAAATTCTCACCAAGACTGGTAATTTTCTGTTGGAAAAAAAAAATTCCTAATAGGTGTGAGGTGGGTTTTGTTTTTATTTTTCTAAGGATTAATAATGTTGACCATGTTTTCGTATGCTAGTTTTCTAATTATCTCTAAAGAATCTTCTTTAGAGAAACATCAATTCATGTACTTTTCTCATTTTTAATCAGGTATTTTATTTTAATGTTGACATGTAAGACTTATTTTTGTATAGTAGATATTATTAACCCCATATCAAATATAAGATTTACAAATATTTTCTTCTATTCCACATGTTACATTTTCACTGTGTTGATTATGTCTTTTGATGCACATTTTAAATTTTTATGTAGTCCAATTTATCCTCTTTTCTACTTTTGCCTGTATTTTGGTATTAAAACTGTTAGTATTTAAATGTCTGTAAATACTGACTTACTATGCTGAGAAGGTCACACTGCACCATCTCTCTGATGGTGGAGCTAAGAGTTTTACACTCTCCCATTTTGTACCGGGGGACAGTGCAGCTAGGTGAGAACCCAGTGGCTTTACCCAGCTTATTTGTCTTGCATTTTTGGTGACATGGATTGTTGTTCACATTGGCTTCCTCTGGCAGGTCCATCTGGAAAGCATTATATTTAGCAAGAAAAAAGGAGGCTGTGAATGATGTCACTGTGGACTGTGTATATTCCCTGTTGCAAATGTCAAATCCATGAAGCATAAAGAGATTTACTAGAGGATATTTAATTCCTTATAAATTGTTGAAAAGCCTTAAGGAACAGGCTCCAGGCAAAGCCTCTAGAACAATTCCAAGAATGGCACTGCTGGCGCAGGCTGGGGAGGAGCTCCTGCTGCCTGAGACTCCACATTCAAGCTGTCTCCTGCAGAAAAGAGAGCAGCTCTTCTCACTACTGCCCCCAGAGAGACAGCAGCTCTGCTATCAGCTACTAGAGATCTGACCCCTTTCTCTGACTGCCCATCAGATGTGTTACTACAGAGTGCTTTTGGATTGAGATGAGGGAGGGGAAATGCCTGATCTCACTCAAATGTGGTCATTTTCCTGGTCTGGGTCACAGCCAGGCAGCACAGTCCTGTGGGCACAATATCTTCACTTTCCAGGTTCCTATAAAATGAGAGTATCTTTCTTGACTGTGGAAAATATGGGGGTGGGGAGGGTCAAGGAATAGGAAAAGGAGTACGTGGAGTTGCCTGAGCTGCCACTCTGGTTTCCCCAAATGTTTTCAATCCATTAAATTCATGATAATAAACACCTTTCTGCCTAATCAGACTTAATGGCTTTTCTTAGATCCAAATGATTCTGTGATAAAACTAAAGAGAAAAAATAAATACACTTTTCAACATTTAAGCTGACCAGGAGGCTGTCCTTGGTATTTACCCCTCCACATCCCACTATACATTTCATCTTCCCTTCGCCTCACTGGTGATCCAAGTGCAGATAATGCTTCACATGACTGTGATCCCCAGAACTTCATCCTGATGACTGTTGAAATCTTCTCTGAGTTTTACCAGTGGAAATGGCAATAAATAGAAAGATCCCAGAAGGTCCCCTAGGGTCCATATTTTCTATACTTCCTCTCTAAACTATGTAAAATTAATTATATTTGCTCTTGCTTTATATGGGCTACATCTATGTCCCCAGCACACACCCTAACGCCCTGTGTTGACAACTTATCCAGTATTGTATTAAGTCCAAATGGGCACATGTTTATTATATTATTTTTTCCAATTTAATGAAATAATTGTCATGTCAAATCTTTGGATTAAGAACCATCTACCAGACAACCACAGCCCTGAGAAAATAGAAATAGAGTATTTCAAGCTGTTCAGTTTGCATAACAATGATGATTCTATAGCTCATTTACAAGATATAAATATTCTGTTTATGGGAGTAAGAGCAACATTCACAGTGAGTGTTGCAGACCCTCGGCCACATCTGACAGCATAGGAATTCAATAGCACAAGGGTTTGTGTGCCAGCTGTGGTTGACTAATAATGGGTTTTTCTTTGTCTATAGGGAAAGTTGCACCTGTGCACATGACAGGATCATGAGCTACACTTTACTTCACTTTTTTTGAAGTCAATTAGCTACTTGATCCAAAGCCATAGTATGGAAGAACTTCCTGACTCTGATGAAGGCACTGGGAAAATCCTCAAATAATATTTTATGCAGTATCATAACCGAAGACAAAGGAAAATCCATATATAGGATAATAACCACTGCTCTCCTCATGTTACATGAAGTCCACTTGAGTCACCTGACATCAGCTGTTAGTATGAGCCCTGATGTGTGGTAGAATGTTAGGGGTTCAGGAAGGGTCAGTTTTCTTGGCAAATTAGGTGTTCAGAAGAGCCAGTAGCCCTGTACATCTCAGTTAGTTGAAACTCATATTATTGAGTCCCCACAGCAACCTACGTAACAGTGGTTCATGAGGCTACCTGGGAAAGTGGGAAAAGGTGACTGACTGAAGTCCATGTGTTCAATCATCCTCATTATGAAAAGCCCCCTGCTCATTAATGGCATTTGGATTAATATTCACTGAGAAAGCATGTTGTTTTTTGATTATGGCTCATTTTTGAAACATCTAGTCATAGCTCTTCCAAAATAACTTTGTCTGCAATCATCCTGTTGTGTTTCTTTTAAGGCCTGATGATCTGTCAAAACCAACAACCAATATTATTAAATTGCTGTTCTCTTTGCAATGAGATCATCAGATGTAACCCTTGCAGTTTATCCATGATTAGGATTTTTACATTTCCAGGGCTTCCTTGACGATGGCACTAATGTGACGCCATCCAGCATCCATTGTTGTGAGAACTCTATTTGGAATATCATCATTGTGGGCATTAACATAATGGAGACTTTCATAGGATGCAATGGTTAATATTCAACATTAGTCAAAATTTGCTGTAGTCCTACCCTTGGAGATCTACGGGTTGGAAAAATATTTTAGGTTAGGACAACCATTTGGTAAAGTTTTAAAAATAAAGGCTAAAAAGAAATTTTCTTTAGCAAGAGTATGAACTATATGTGGTCCAGAATACCATTTTTTTACAGATGCAACAAAAAATTATTTAAAATGTATATAATTTAGATAATAATTTTGTAAATTTGTATATATTGCATATATAATAGAATAAACATAATTAAATATGAATACTATATATACTTATAGCCAACATTTTATCAAATAAATATATATTAACTTTTATGTATCTTATATATATATGCACATTTTTCCATAAATGAGGTAAATTTTAATTTTTTAATGAAATACTAATTAGTTTTAATTTCATCTTTAATTTTCTCTTAATAACTTCATAATTTGATTACTTAATGTTCACATTTATATCACCAATTTAAGAAAAAACGCATGTGTCTATGTATAGGCAGAGGTGTAAATACTGTATCAGTAAGCTTTTATGCGTTAATGATTGATAACTGGTTAAATATACAACTCAGTGGCTGATAACTGTAAATACTTGTTTTCATCTTCATGGATGCTCATGTTCACAATCATCTGGCTGATTAAGGAAGGGCTCAGCTGAGTGATTCCTCTGCAGGGCACTGAGCTTGTCTTTAGCCTACAGGTATCAATTGTCTGAAGACGAAGCTGAACAGCAGTGACTACACGTGATACAAGATTCTTGTGGCAGGTCACAGGAGTGAACAACATCCCAAACCAAACTGCACAGTTGAATTTAAGTCCAATAATTTCTAATATAGCTTCACACATTTTAAATATTTTTTTATTTCAGTGAGTACAAATTTTCAAGAAAATGTTTACTCCATTTAATTATAGAGGTGTTTGATCATTCCATGGACAAGTAATTACGTTTTCAACCTTTACAATCCTGAAAATATTTGCAGATGCAAATTTGCATTAATAAGAAAATAAAGCTGGATGTGTTTTCAACATGTGCCTTTAAATATAATTTTTGAAATGGCCTCAAAGGGGGAAAATTATTTTAACTTATGTAAATATCCCTTTTTACCTCTCTTGTGTCCTATAGAGTTGCCCAATAAGAGGTCCTCCCATGAGATTTGGAAGTCAGAAAAGGATGACTCAATATTCTCCATTGGTACCTAAGGCAGACACAGGAACAGAGGTGAGGACTAGAGAAACACCTGAAAAGATGCTGTAGGAAGCTGAGAGCATCAGCACCCCCACCCCTAAGCTTCCAGACAGGACTGAGGACCACATGGTTAGATAGCCCATACTTTAGGGGCAGATGCATTCTGTTTTCTGAGGGAGCACCAGAGAATCCTGCTTCTAATATCAGCTTTCCTGACTACTATATCCTTGGCTTTGAAAGGTCGTAGTGGGAAAGTTAATCATGGAATTCGGTCATTCTTGTTATACCCAACAGAGTCAAGAAACCAGGAGGGAAAGGCACTCAGGGTGCAAAATACTGTTTCTGGAATGCAATTGAAATAGGCCCTATTATCCCATGGAACTAAAGTTTATGGTTTTTTGAATAAACAGAAATTGACTCCCACAGTCTTAAAACTCAAGATAGTTACATTTATCTTACCTTTTTTTTTTTCTTTTTTTTAATTTCAGGAAAGCAACCATCAGGCCTCCCAGATACTATCAAGGAGCTGAAACTTACATATCACTGAATCAGGACAGTGAGACGTCAGACCCTTCACCCATTGTGATTGCCTAACTGACCTCCTGCTTCCTGTTGACCCAATTATCTTTCTTAACCCTCCCTAATTCCTGTTTTCCCACATTTCTTCCTTGTTATATAAACCCCGAATTTCAGTTGGTCAGGGAGATACATTTGAGAACGGTGTCCCATCTCCTCAGCTGCAGCACCTGATTAAAGCCTGTTCCTTGGCAACAATTGTGTTAGTGATTGGCTTTCTGTGTGATGAGCTGCAGATTCTACACCAAATCCCTGGCATTTCAGTAACAAAATTCTCGGTAAGCTTCACTGATTTGGTTTATTGTAACCTGAAATCAAATTTATCCACAACTTCTGAGATAACTTGATATAATTCTAGGATTCACTTTGTCCACCACTGCTTCCCAGTCTGAGCTTGCCAGGTCCCAACCCTTCCTAGTGCCAATGAACTTTCTCAAAGAGCCATAGGTAACATTTTCCCTTTTTCATAAAATCCTAAATTTCTCTTTGTTTTTCCAACATACTGAAGACCACTGAGTTTTCCTGTATGCCCCATTTGGCAAATATTTCTTTGCAAATAAAACATTACATTTAGAGATTCATCTCTATATTTTATTTAGACTTCAGTAGTTTAATTCTCTGTATTAAGACTATATCTGCTTAGAATATCTATAGTGGCTTCTTCTCTGTTATATGAATTCCAAGTGAAGCCATAAACTAGACTCCTCAGGTGTCATGATCTCTGTCTTTATTAAATCAGGAGAGGCATTGCTAGATCTGTGCTGTTGGGGTTGAGAAAGAAAAAACAATTAGGGTGCAGAGGTGACTTCATGTCCCCCTCTACCAGCACCATCAGAGTGTGGCTGCATCTGAGGAACACCCTCAGCCGATGGAGGCATCAGGAGGAGCAGCTGGGGCAGCCCAGCCTCACACATCTGCTTCCCTGGGGGTTTATGTTCGGGTGTGTAACACTGTGGGAGAGTAACTATTATGCTGCGTACAGTAATAAGTTGCAAAATCTTCAGGCTGCAGGCTGCTGATGGTGAGAGTGAATTCTGTCCCAGATCCACTGCTGCTGAACCTTGATGGGACCCCACTTTGCAAACTGGACGCCTTATAGATCAGGAGCTTAGGGGCTTTCCCTGGTTTTTTCTGATACCATGCTAACCAGCTGCTAATGCTCTGACTTGCCCGACAAGTGATGGTGACTCTGTCTCCTACAGATGCAGACACGGAAGATGGAGACTGGGTCATCTGGATGTCACATCTGGCACCTGAGATTGGAAACATAAAAACAAATGGTCCACACAATTAATCATGTAGTAAGAGAATTTCCCTGAATAGCCAGGCTGTACTGACCACCCTGGGCTGAGTATACTGCCAGTGTTCTCCATCCTTACATGGGAGCCAGAGCAGCAGGAGCCCCAGGAGCTGAGCAGGGGCCCTCATGTCCATGCTGTGTCCTGAGTGGGTCTGATTCCTGCAAGAAGTGTGATCAGCCTGTTAATAAGTCTTCAGGGCAGGAGGTTGTGCTCTGGGAACATGCAAATGAGGAGAGGATGGGGCAGGCTTGGCACAGCTGCAGGACTGGCTCATCTCAGTAACTCAGCACCAGCTCAGTGTCCCCAGGTGTCCCAGGTAAGACCAGGGTAGCATAAATTTGTCTCCAGAGAATGTGTTTCTACTGGAGACTATTTTGTTATGAGAAACATTTTTAAGGTATTTTTTGACAATTTGAAATATTCCTCAAGAGTCAATGGAGTAATGTATTTCATTGGTGTATGGGGATTATTTTGGAGAATATTTTCTTGTTTGTAAGAAACACACAGTAAATATCTGATGATATGATTCTCAGGTCTTCAAAAGACTGTTATAAGATTCCATTTAGGGAAGGGCGTAATTGTGCTATACTTGAAATATTTCTGTGAGTTTAACATTCTTCCTTTCTAAAAAATTAAAAATAAAATTTATTGACATGATGCTATATATATTTGTAAGTATTAGGTAATGGTGTTATGCCATTGTTCTTACCAGTATAAGATCAAACAATTTACTACGGATACACAAAGATGATGCCGTGCTTCTTCAACGCATGCAGCGCTAACAGACCCACCATTATCAAGAGCTACAGGTCTTTTTAATACCCAGAGACTAAATGGACTGCACCTGTGTAGAACTTTTGCCTCTCTAACTTAAGTACCAATAGATTACTTTTGACTGGAAGCCTTAGCAATAAAATAAATAGTTGATTAACACTTTTTTAATGTTTTATATATATTACATACTCTATTCTTCCAATAAAGTATGCTAAAGAAAAAAATGTTATTAAGGAAACCATAAAACAGAGAAAATATATTTACTACTTATTAAGTGTTTGCTTACAGGTGACACACACAGAACAAAATATAAGTGTATCTGCAAATTTCAAACCCAAGTTATTCAAGGGTTAACTGTACCATGATGAACGTAGCAGTCCCCATCTGTAATCTAGGGCTTTTCCCCTTTGCTGGACCTCTGCTCATTTCCAATGACCATATATATGTCTTACATTCTTTATGATCTTGGGCAGAGAACTCTGCCTGGATGCATTGCTGGCCAGATGGCCTGGAATGTGTATCTCTTAGGAAAGTGCTATGGTTTGACTGTGTCCTCCGGAATCCATCTATTGTAAAGTTAATTCTCAGCGTAATGGTTTTTGCCAGGTGGGGCCTATCGGGACGTGTTTAGGTCATGAGGGTGGAGCCCTCTAGTGGAATACATTAACGCCACTATAAACAGGAATTACAGGGCTGGGATCTCTCTCTTGCTCCTCTGACATGTTAAGACATGGCCTTCCTTCCTTTGAAGAACTCAACGCTCCAGGCATCATCTTGAAAGCAGAGAAAGCAGACCGTGTGGTTGATCTTCAGTTATCCTGAGTCAGGTAGGTTGTTGATGTGTCTTTTACCATTCATTTTCTGTTCCCTCCCTCACTTTCCTCCTTTCCTCCCAGTGTAAATTTGCTGCCTAACAGGAATCCTTATTGCTGGTGGATCCAAACTGAGATAGTAAAAAAAAATCATTAATCTTTTGTATGAGGGATATTTCTCATCTGAAATCTTACCATTTCTCTTTCTTTGATATTTAGAAATACTCAGGAAGCACCTTTTTTTTTTTTTTTTTTTTTTTTTTACCAATCTATCTTAGATTGAATTTACGCTGTGATTTTTTTTTCTGTGTGTTAAAACAAAAAATTAAGTTGTAAGCCACCAACCTACTGAATGGGCTCCTCTTTTGGCAGAGAGAACGTCAAAGAAATCTGAAAAACTAGGTTAGGCCATGACTGGCAGGTGGGTTTAGATGTACCTCATCATACTCTCCTCCCTTTGGAGTTCAGACACAACGGACCAGTGTTATCATTACAACAGAGTTCTTTAGACTGACAAATCAGATGCTTGTAGCAATAAGACACCATACTCCAACATGACAGATAATAGGCCCCAAAGAAAATCTAAATATTGTACCCTAAAAATATTTTTTTGACGTATTCTGAAGTGGCCCTGCAAAGCTGCCTGTTGTGGGGGAAATTTGCATTCTGCAGAGAATCTCCTCCTCTTACTATGTCTTTTCCAAAGAGTCTGACATTTCTTTAAAGGTCTGATAAGCAACATTCACCATCTACTTTACTGTTACCTGCAAGGTTCATCTAAGTGACAAGAACCTTGACTTCCACACCCCCTTATCTAAACTCAAGGATTTCTTTATGATGAATTCAACTCTTTAGGCAGAGCTTAACTCTTTCAACCAGTTGCCAATCAGGAAAGCTTTGAAGCCACCTGTGACCTGGAAGCCCCTGCTTCAAGATATCCCACCTTTCCAGGACAAACTAATGTATATCTTTTATGTACTGACTTATGTCTTTTCCCTGTAATTTCTGTGTTTCCCTAAAATATATAAAACCAATGTGTAATCCAACCACCTTGGGCAGATATTTGCAGGGCCTCCTTAGGCTGTGTCACAGGCCATAAGCCTTATCTTTGGCAAAATAAACCTATACATTGATTGAGACCTGTGTCAGATACTGTTTCGTTTACACTGGGTCGCAAAATTTAAAAATCCTCTAGAACTCTCTACACATCCATAAATCTACATTAGAGACAGTGGAGTGAGTATACCTCAACTCAAGTCATACTTTGAGTTTAAGAACCAGGCAGACTTTCAGGTACTTCGATAAATGAGGAGACATTTGGAATAGGGTCCTTAGCCCAGGGCTAAGGTCAGGCTGGCAGTGCCTGAGAACTTCCAGGCGCTCTCCCTGGGCTGTGGAGGAAGCAGCTGCTCTCCTGAGCCACAGGGCTGAGGACCTGGGAGGAACAACAGGCCCTGCCCACAGGGCTGCCTGGCAGGGGCTTCAGGGAAGGAAACTGCTCACAAATTCGTGGGAGCTGCATTAAGCATATGTCCCCCAGCCTGGCAAGAGTGAAAGTCTCAGAGACCCAGACCTTAGGGCTGGAGCTGGGATCCTGGGCTGGCTGCTGTCAGCTCTGTCCTCCCTGGTGCTGAATGACTGGGACCCTGCTGGAGCCAAAGAGGGAGGGTCAGCAAATGTCCTCAAAGTCTTTACTCAGCCAGACCCTGTTCTGCTTGGAAAGAAAAGGAACACATGCTACAAAAATAAACATAAAATTATGTGTATTTGTAATATGAATTTCTAATATAAACTTTACATATTAAATACATACATGTTAGAAATAAGCTATATTTATATTTTTGTATATACTATGTATCTGTGGATAAATATGTGATGCATGTTTATGTATAAAGAGATGCAACTTTCATTGCTAGTATAAGGTATAGTTTTAAACTTTAATAAATTGAACGTGAACATTGAAAACAAGCACTGGGTGCACCACATCATGGCCCCTCCTCACTCCAGGGCCTGAGGGTCATAAAGCTCAGGACTCTTCCATGTGTCCCCTGGGCGGATAGCAGCGAGCTACCCATTGCTGAGGATCATGAGTGACCTGAGAGGGATCTGCAGAATCACAGGGCAGCAGATGCCCAGGAGATGGATAGTGAATTTGGACCCTGAATGGAGGGAGGTTTTGTCCACAGGGCTCAGCATAGACAAGTCCTTTTCTGGTCATTTCTGTCAAACAAAGCAGCACACTTGGCTCAGAGGCTGCATGGTCAGAGGATGAAGCCCCTCAATGGCTCATTCCCAGCTTCCCCTCTGACTGGGGTGATGTGGGATATCTCTGCCCAGCTTTCATGACTGACCAGCTGCTGGGACCCTGTTGACAGTGGCCTATGTCAGTGCCATGCACAAGCTTCTTGATAGTTACCATTTTACTTTCTGGTCTCCAATAACCACAAATTGCCAACCATGACCCTTTCACAAAGATTCATGGAGAGGGGTCAGAATTATGGGTTGAGCAACGTGCCAGGGCACGTATGTAAGAAAAACAAGGTGTGGCCAGCCCATGTGGAAGTGAGGATGAATTTTCATCATGAATTCGGGGTAGGAGGTAGGAGAAAGCTTCTGACATGCTTCGGGCAGTGATGCCCACAAGATACATTAGAGGTGTTCATAGAAGAGGTGGCAAGCTGGTTTGAGATGAAAAGGGAATATGAATTCAGAGGTGTCCCCCAGCTTGTTTCCCTGAGAAGATTTCCGACCCTTAGCAACCCCTGGGCCCCCAGGCAGAGCTGTTGCTAGGGAAGATTTGTACATGATAGGGGACAGGAGGAGGGAGCACCTACCGTTGAAGGCATCTTGGTTGGTAATGGCCAGAGTGACATCTGTTCAGGCCCATTATTATCCCTGACCCAGGCAGGGATCATGTCCAGGAGGGCAGTAGGAGCCAGCAGGAGCTCAGAGCCATGCCCCAGTTCTGCTGGTGCCAGGCTAGGATGTTCTTCATACTCTAGCCAGCTCTACAGGTGACAGTGACCCTCTAACCTGAGAGACAAGGAAGGGGATGAAGATGGCATCCACATAACATGCTCACTGTCATCCAAGTGGGGGAACAAACATGCAGATTCCCAAATATTAATACCAAGCTTTTATTTCATCCAACTTGATGAAATGCTGATCAGAAGGAGAAAGAGTCTAACAAATTCATCATCAAGGAAAGTTCATGTTTAATACAAACTATCTGAGGCTGAAGCCTGGCTTCCCCTTCCTCACCAGGCAGTCAGGACAGCAGGAGCAAAAGGAGAAAATCTGGGTACCAAAGTCCACAAGGTGACTCCTGGGGCTGAACCTGCTCAGAGAAGGTGGCAACAGTGGATAAGTCTGCTGAGAATGCCACACCATCATACTCTGAGCTGGATGGCTTCAACCACAGACATTTATTGCTAATTTATTAGACATTTATTGCGAATATATTAGAACCATGGAAGGTTCAAGATCAAAGTCCAGAAGGATTTGCTTTCTGGTGAGAACCCTGTTTCTTGTTTCCAGATGTCCTCTCAGGATACATCCTCACATGTGTTCAGCAATGTGCCAGGCATGTGTAAGAGAAGCAAGTGCATGCTTTCCTCAGTACACGCTTGGAGGCTGGTGAGGGGTTCAGTAACAGCTCAATGACGTTTCTTTTATTAGGACACAAATCCTATTAAATCAGAACCCCAATGTTTTCACCTCATTTTGCCCTAATTACCTCTTCATAACCTCTATGTCTAAATGCAGTAATATTGGAGATTGGAGATTCAAAATATGAATTTGTGAAACACCATTCAGTTCATAGCAGGTGCACTTTGAGGATATGGCCAAGGCAGTAGGAAGGGAAAGGCAAGGCTTCCAGTCTCAGAGCACAGAGAGTGTTTTCCCACCACTCAGCACACTGGCAGCTCCTCCCAGGTGATCCAGGTCACACATGAGACCCCATCCCTGCCTTGGGGGCAGTCTGCTGATAATGAAACAATATCACCCTTAATTTCACTATTTCTAAGATCAGACTTCTATTTTATGTTTATTATGGGGTTTGTCCAATGGCCAGGTTTGTGACATACCACCCAATGGCAGGTTTGTGACATAACATCTTATAGAATATTAGATGCTGGTTTCCAGTGAGACTTGATGGAGTTTTTTCATGGGTTTTCATGGAGTTGATCTTATTACATCGATCAATAGGCTGCATTCTGTAGGGAACACAAAATGATTCCTCTCCTCAATAAACCAGTCACCTAGTTGAAGATAAAGGGTGTTCAGAATAGATGGTCACAAAACAATCAGGGGTTAAATTCTGTGATCCATGTGAGACGCCAACGATGTGGTTCTGGGAAAGACAGAGTGAGGTTGTGAGGGGCCCTGCAGAGCACAATGTCCAGGGCTAGGGTCGGGAGTAGAGGGCCCCTGGTCTGGATCTGTCTACTCAGCTCCATTCCTCCCATTGTTGAAACAGTGGCTGCACCAGCCAGGAACCATCTGAGACCACCTGATTCTCTGGACTAACAGCTGCTGAGGTTTGTGCTCTGAGCTATAACACTGTGAGTGTCTAACTGTAACCATTTAGATCAGCACTAATGAAAATAATTTTTTAATATGGTGAAAATGTCTGGAAATTTCTAACAGAAAAATTGATGAAAAGATGGTTTTTCTTAGGCCCCCACACCAGTCTCTGCCTGGGACCTGACTTTGTCTTTGAGCCAGTGGAATCTATGCTGAGATTGTAAGTTGGGCAGTGAAATCATGGCAGGGTAGGCTGTGCTCTGGGTGCTGTGGAGGACAGGAGGTCACTCTTTCAGGGTTAGTGATGCTGGGAGTTCGAGGGGAGAGACTCTGCATGGAGCTGCCTGTGAATCGCCCTAGCAATGCTCTCTGGACACTGGTCATCTCACAAGTGTACTTGGATGCCAGTGGATGGCCCAAACATGGGCTCAGGTTGGACAAGGACAAAGCTTTAGGGATGAATATATGGGGCTCATTTGATACTCTGAAGTTTCAGCACAAGCATAACGAATTATATGGGGAGAGAAAGAAGTCACAAGGTTGTGATTTTTCATTTGGTATTAAAATATATCCCCTCTGCTCATTTTTCCCTCCAGAATGTAACTACTGATACACATTTAACCAAAGTCACTGTTTTTAATTGTTTTAGTAACTGATAGCCTGTGTGCACAGTTCCTAAGTAACTGGGTAGGCAGACCATCATTCCTATGGTAAAGCCAGGAAGTGACTGTGGATGTGAACAAATGTGAGTTTAATGTACACGTCTCCAAAGCCATGGGCCACTGATCTAGGGAGAACCTGCAGTCAGTTCACTTTCCCATGCCCAGATGAGAGGACACCTTGATCTGTGTTCTTCTGATGAACTCTAAAAACTGGACCATATTCTGAAGGTCTAGTTCACACTTCTTTTCTTTGCTAGAGGGACTCTCTCACTCACATGTATTGTACTCTCTGCATAGGACAGTCTGTGATACATACAACTTGTTTTCTGCTAAATACCCATCAATCATGTCATTCATGAGTCTTCCATAGGTGTTACCCGCCCTATGGATCTGAGCTCTTCCAAAAGAATGGGCCAGAGGTGGAGCTGTGAAACTGTAGCTGGATGAAAAGCGTAAGCTTCAAAATAGGGTAAAAAAGTGGTGATAATAATAATATTCCAAATTAATCTGGGCTCTTGGCTGTGATTACTGGTAAGTGCGAAGGAGTTTAGGTTTGGTTTTTATTAGTTTTATTTCAATTGGTAAAACAGCCAAAGTATAGTGCACACATTTTGAATGTGAAACTGAATAAAGTTTATGTGTAATTCATTGTCCAGATGGAATGATAGAATATTCCTTCATGGACAATCTTTGCTAGTTGTCACCCTTCCCACCCAGCAAAAGTAACTGTCTTTCTGACATCTACACAATCATTTAGGTTTTCCTGTCTTAAACTTCATATAAATAGCATTAAGTGTATTTTTATCTTTTTAGACTTGGTGTTTCTCCTTACTACTTTTGAGGCCTTCATTTCTTCCAGTGGACTCGAGGTCCTGTCTGATGTCATTTCCTGGGATTCTGAAGGATTTTCTCTCAAATGTTTTATAAGACATAGCTGCTATGAATGAATGTATTTTGTTTACCAAAATTTTTTTTTGCTTTTTTGTTAGATTTGAAGGATATTTTCACTGGATAGATTTCCTGACTGCCTTCTTTTTTTTTTCTTTTTGGCATTTAAATATGTCATTTTACTGCTTCTAGCCTCTATTGGTCCTGATGAAAACTTAGCCAATGGCTACATTGTTGTGTCTCTGTATATAGTGTCTGCTTTTATCCTGATGCAATGAAGATTTTTTCTTGACTTTCAACATTTTAATATAATGTGTTCAGTTATTAATTTCTATTGACGATCTAAAATGGTTTTATTGAATTTTTTCATCTAAGAATATTTTTTATTACTTTTGAAAAGTTTTTGTCATTGTTTCTCCAAATATTTTTTCAGCCACTTTCTCTGTCTCTCCTCCTTTTTGACTCTCATTATACATTTGTTGGTATCCTTCACTCTGACCTATAAATCTCTGAAGTTTCTTCCTTTTTTTCTAAACATTTTCTTTATGCTCAATCATTTCCAATCCGCTATTTTCAAGTTAACTGATTGTTCTGTCATCTCAAATTGCTATTAGACCTAGCTAATAAATATTTAAATTGGATTATTGTACTTTTCATTTCTAGAGTTCCCATCTGGTCATTTTTTATACTTTCCATTTCTATTCTTGAGGTCCCACTTGCTGAATCTTCTTTTTTAAAATATTTTCTTTTTATGTCAATGATCATAATTTTAAAACTAATTATTTGAACATCTGCATATTAACTGCTTTGTAGTCTTTGCTAAAGCCAATAATGAGGACAAGTTAGAATCAGATTTCATTGGCTATTTTCTGTTGTCATTATTGTAGTTGCTTTACTTTGTTCTTTCAATATAGATCATACTCCTCTGTTTTTTTTTTCAGGATTTTTTAAAACTGAAAGCTGTACACTTTTGATAATATATTATAGTACCTCTCTTTAGATTGTGGGGTTTTTATTTTAATTTTAATTTTTTTAGAAACAGGGTCTCACTCTGTCACCCAGGCTGGAGTGTGGTGGTGTGATCATAGCTCGCTGCAGCCTCAACCTCTTGGGCTCCAGTGATCCTCCAGCTTCATCCTCCTGAGTAGCTGGGACTATAGGTGCATGCCACCACTCTCTGCTATTAAAAAAAAAAAATTTGTAGAGATAAGGGTGTCACTATTTTGGCCAGCCTGGTCTTGAACTCCTGGCCTCATGTAATCCTTCTGCATCAGGCTCTCAAGTACTGGGATTACAGGCTTGAGCTACCATGTCAGGCCTGGAATTGGTTTCATTTTTCTGAGCATTTAAAATTTTTTTTCTTAGTTACTTGTCAGAACTTACTTCTGGTACCTGACTTATGATAGTTGGAGTTATCATTTTTTTGACTTTCAGATGGTGTGAAAATGATATGCATTCAAGTAGAAATAGTACTTCTAGTATTCATACAACTATTCTATCTTCTCTTTCAATAGAGTATTCAATAAATTGCATGAGATATTCAACACTTTGTTGTAAGATAAGGTTTGTGTTAGATAATGTTGCCCTACTGTAAGCTAATGTAAGTGTACTGAGCACATTTAGGATAGGATAGGCTGAGCTAGTGGATGACATATATTAAATGTATTTTCAATGCGTGATATTGAAAAATCTATATCTCATGTGGTGTTTGACCACTGATGTCTCTGCTTTTTATTCTTAATATTTAGTTTGAATTTATAAAAACTGCACATGTATCTGCACAGCTTAGTGGTCACCAATGATTTGAGAAGAAGTTTTGCTTAAATATCTGGAGGTTATAAATCTATCTCCTGTCAATCCATCTGTGTGTAGTTTAAAAAGCACCTGCAAAATGCAGCTAGTTCTTACCTCCCTCTGGTTTTACTTTGCACCGGGCACTCCTGGGTCTCATCACTCATATCTATAGCTTCTAAGTCACCAGGAATGTATGCAGAGATTGTTTCAGCAATATGGCTCTATCTTACCCAGGAATCTGCTATTTACTGTTAGCAGTTGTACTACTTGCCCCAAACAGGGCATCATCTTTGACTAACAAAGCTGTGGGCTTTTTCTGTTCATTCCCTATGGAGTTCTGCATGTTTAGCTGGAAACACTGAAGAATTTTACTTCATTCCTTGGCTTTACTCAAGTTCACCCCCTTTGACAGCAAGCTGCTAGTTTTATTTGCTATCCTCATATTGGTAAAACTCCAGTTCTGTATTTCATGCTGACTGAGCTGGGGGTAGAAGGGTGCTGTTACAGGCAAAAGTCTACAGACTTTTTCTGTCCTTACTCAAAGCACTAGTACTTTTTTTTCTATAAAGAATATACATCTTTAATTATTTTATGCTTCACCAATTTTCAGAGTGCTGAAATAGTTTTGAATTTTTAGCTTTATATTTATATGTGTGTTTGTTATTTATTTTTGCACAGAAGATTTATTAAACTCTTTGTGATGCCATAAACAGAGATGCCTTCTAAAATGCATTTAAATGAACATAATAGCCATGCTGAAATGGAATGAGGTTATTTACTAACATAAGTAATTTTGGACTTGAGAACTTGAACTCTGCACCCTCAGTTTAAAGAGAAACCAAGGACTTAAAAAATAGAGAATCCTGGTCCCTGGATTTCACATTCATGAAGAAATGCACAGTCAATTTTTAAGATGCCTTCTTTGTATTCTAGAACTGAGCAAATTAGTGATTACACTCTACATAATGGGAGCTATGATTGTCTTTAATAGAGATAAGAATTAGAAATAGGAAAATGTGGCTGGGTGCGGTGGCTCACGTCTATAATCCCAGCACTTTGGGAGGCTGAGGCGGGCGGATCACGAGGTCAGGAGATCGAGATCATCCTGGCTAACATGGTGAAACCCCATCTCTACTAAAAAAGTACAAAAAAATTAGTCAGGCATGGAGGCAGGTGCCTGTAGTCCCAGCCACTTGGGAGGCTGAGGCAGGAGAATGGCGTGAACCTGGGAGGCAGAGGTTGCAGTGAGCCGAGATCATCACACCTCTGCACTCCAGCCTGGGTGATAGAGCAACACTCCGTCTCAAAAAAAAAAAAAAAAAAAGAAAGAAAGAAATAGGAAAAGGTGCAAAATAGGAGGAAACTTGTGGAATTGTTTAAAAACCACCTTTTTCTTGTTTTTTAGTTACTTGTGTGTGTGTTTTAAATTCATGTGGAAATACTTTTAGACCTAAAATTTGAAAAATGTAGTAAAAATCATTCCCATATGCACCTCCGTCAGCTTGCTCTAATGTCAGCATCATAAATAACCACAGTATAAGTATCACAAACATGAAATGAACATAGATATAATATTATTAGTTAACTCATTTAAAATACCATATGAATTTCACTAATTTTTCCCGTTGATGACTTTTTTATGTTACAAGATAAAATTCAGGTTTCTGTATTTTATTTGGTTATCCTGTACTTAATAGCTTTAAGTCTGTGACAGTTTCTCACTTTTGTTTCTCTTTCATGGTCTTCAAACATTTGAAGGCTACTGTCCAGGTATGTTGAAGAATGTCCTCCCAGTTGGGTTTGTATATGATGTTTACTACTGATTCAATTCACACCATTAATTTTTGGCAAGAATAATATAGACAGGATGTATCCTCAGTGCTTCACATCAGATGTTACATAATGTCAACATGTCTTATAGGTGGTAATAAATGAATATGATCAGTGAAATCTCTTTTGGAAGGAAGTCTTGGACAAAAATAATGAAAACAACTGCTTCTATCACTCTTTCTACTAGGTCATTGCAGACGTCATTAGGAATAGTCTATTTCTTCCTTATGTAATATGTACTTTATTTTAACAAACTTTAATCTGTTTACAGTCTACTGCATCACAGAGAAAATTCAAGAAATAATTTAGTTCACTTTTAAATGGCAAATGTTTCCATAGTAACCATTTGCCACTGAAATGTTGGTAGCCTGAAGAAAGAAAAAGAATGGGATTTATTCAGCCATGGTAGTATCTTCACATGAACAGCTTTTACCGAGTCAACCTATTTATTTATTTGGATAAATAAATAGAATTTTCCACTACTTAGAATGTTGCAGAATTCAAATGGAGCAGTGTAGCATGCACTGAGATACCTCTACTGGGAAAGTTAAGAACCACTGGGGCTATATAAGGATTCACACAGTGAGTCACTATTTCTGGAAACCTGGGATTCTGGTGCCTCGGTTGAAGAGAGTCCAAGAATCAGAGTCCAAATTGTTCAATGATATTTTTTTTAGAACCACAAAATGTCCAAATAGAGCAGAGATGCTAAAACTGAGTGGCCACCATATTAGCTGTCTGTAAAGGAAGCAGCTGGTAAAATCTAGTAAACACTGATGGTCTTGTTGAGGTTTTTGTTTCATGTTGAATCACTGTGGGAGGTAAGTTATTACCCTGCTGACAGTAATAAACTGCAAAATCTTCAGGCTCCAGGCTGCTGATGGTGAGAGTGAAGTCTGTCCCAGACCCACTGCCACTGAACCTGGCTGGGATGCCAGTGGCCCTGTTGGATGCACCATAGATGAGGAGCCTGGGAGCCTGCCCAGGTTTCTGCTGGTACCAGGCTAAGTAGTTGCTAACACTCTGACTGGCCCTGCAGGAGAGGGTGGCTCTTTCCCCTGGAGACAAAGACAGGGTGGCTGGAGACTGTGTCATTACAATTTCTCCGGTGGTATCTGAGATTGGAAATAAAACAGAAATGCACTCATGTAATCTAGATCAAACCAACTGTCTTTGAGTAGAGCCAAAATTGTTGATCTACTTTGAATTTTAATTATATTTCTTGCTGAGCAGAGAAAACTCCTGATGGAGTTTTCACTAATGTGCAAAACCACCTCATATTCCCCTCACCTGGGAGCCAGAGTAGCAGGAGGAAGAGAAGCTGCACTGGAGCTTCCATGGTTCCCTCTGGGTCGTAACTGAGCAGTTCCTCCCCAGAGCTCTGACCCAGGCATTGATATGGGCTCTGGAAGGTAGGGCAGCTGGGAGGGACATGCAAAGCAGCTGGGGTGGGAGCTGAGCTTCCAGCTGCAGAGACCACCTGCTTCTTCCTCTCTGCACTGAGCGTCCTGCACCACCCTGGTTGTCAGGTCAGAAAAGTTTGTTGGCTCGGTATGAGTGTAGAACTCCTCCCTTGTGCTCACAGAATTTCACTCCTGTGCCTTTCTTCTCCTCAATCACCTAAATACACCCATGTGATGTTTGGCACAAGTCTGTTAAGAACAATATAAAAGGCTGTGTTTTCATTTCTCTCTTCCTGTCCTCAATATGCCCAGTCATCTCCCTAAGTGCATTATTGGATCTATGGAAATGAAGAGTCTGTTAGAACTTAATCTTCCAGATACAGCTTTTTTTTTTTTTTTTTTGAGATGGAGTCTCGCTCTGTCGCCCAGGCTAGAGGGCAGTGGTGCAATCTCCACTCACTGTAAGCTCTGCCTCCCGGGTTTACGCCATTCTCCTGCCTCAGCCTCCCGAGTAGCTGGGACTACAGGCGCCTGCCACCATGCCCGGCTAATTTTTTGTATCTTTAGTAGAGACGGGGTTTCCCTGTGTTAGCCAGGATGGTCTCGATCTCCTGACCTGGTGATCCACCCGCCTCGGCCTCCCAAATGCTGGGATTACAGGCATGAGCCACCACACCCGGCCCAGATACACCTTTCATTTGCTTGTTAGTAATGTTTTCTGAGGGTCCTGAAGCTTTCCATTAACCCAGACACATACCCTCTTTGAGTTAAAAATTTCTGTTTATACTCATATGTCCTGGCAGGCCCTGACATGGATGCTCCATGGCTTGCCGATTGCTTGAAATTGATCAAGTAACTTAACTTCCCTGTGTCTCAGTTTCCATATCTGTGTAACTGTGACAATACTGGTACCTGTCTTACAGTGCTGTAGACAGTTTAAAGAAAATAAGACAAAACATTTACAATAGTATTCAGGACATTATGTATGTGGCAATTAATTTTGTTTTAATTGTTTAAATATTCAGCATTACAGTCATCATCATTATAAATATACTTAGCATGGAAAATAGTCTTAAATCTAATCCAAGAATGTTTTATCCACGGTCAAATTAAATTCTAAGGCATTTTCTTCAGTAACTGTACACAACTCTTAAAATCCTAATGATTTGATCTTAATCTGTACTAAAGTACTCAGACCTCAATCATTCCCGCCCATCCCTGTCTAACGCATTACTTCTCATCATCCATTATTTAAATGTTACCGTATAAAATTTCCCATGTCCTGTTGCTGTCCTTCTTTCTTATGTAATCTTTATTCTACCTTGTTATCTTTTGTGTTATTCTTGCCCCAGGGCAGACAATAAGGAAAAGCTACCATCATTACTTGTGGACTTGTTCCAGTATAATTTTTTCAGGCTTGTTATCTCGGAAATGAGGACTCTGTCTTGCAAAGAAACATATTCATTGGGTCAATGTGTTATAAAAAAAAAAGATTTTATCTAGTTATGATCCAATAATTAATTTAGACTGACTTGAACAGATTTTTTTTAATGACAAAAAGGAGAGGATGATATAAGAGAAAAATATAATACAATAGAAAACACAAGCTAATATAACGCTTGCTTCATGGATTTTTACATATATATTAGACATATGCTGGGTATATGTGTGCAATGATAATCTAAAAACTGAATGATAACTAGCTTAAGGAATGCCTGCATTACACTGAGTCTTGCCCACTTTTCCAGTTATGAAAAGAAAGCTACAGCACTATTTATATGAGTATCAAACCTTCTAGATGCTGTGATAGAGGTAGAGAAGATTTACTGAGACAAAAGCCTTGGAAGTAGTAGATGCTCGTTCTATGATGTTATGTGGTTGTGGTTGTTGTTGTTAGGAAATACAGTGGGAGTGAAAGCAAGTAGAAGATTTACAAGCTCTGCTCTTCCTCATACTCACAACCCCTTCTAGAAATGGACAGATGTTTGTCCAGGAATCTCTGACACTCCTTAGAAGCCTTTTGCTCTTTCCAGAATGTTTCCTGACAAGTATTGTTTTGAGTCGCAGATTAGGTGAAACTGGGTGTAGAAGAAACGACTAGAGCAAGGGAGGAAGTTTTCAATCCAAGGTAGTTCTTGTAGACACAGGGAAATGGAGTTTTTCATAGATTTATGCGACACTTGTATCATGTTGGGGAGAGAGGCATCAAACCAGGCTCATTACTGAAAGAATTATTATGTTATTTAAGAGAGAAACAACTATGAATTTCTTGTCAAATAGATGTTTAAAATTCAAAGCTACTGATTTTTTTCTTTTTTTTTTTTTGGAGATAGAATCTCACTCTGTCACCCGGGCTGGAGTGCAGTGGCACAATCTTGGCTCACTGCAACCTCCATCTCTCCATTTAACCAATTCTCCTGCCTCAGCCTCCCAAGTAGCTGGGATTACAGGTGTGTGCCAACATACCCAGCTAATTTTCATATTTTTAGTAGAGACGCGGTTTTGCCATGTTGGCCCGGCTGGTCTCAAACTCCTGACCTCAGGTGATCTGCCTGCCTCGGCCTCCCAAAGTGCTGGGATTACAGGATTGAGCCACTGTGCCCAGCCCTACTGAGGTATTAATATTATTCATCTTCTTGAATACACCAAGTGGTAAAGTACAAATCCATAATTTAAACTTGAAATTTCTGCTCCTATGTGAATTACACTAGTGAGGAACAAAAAAATTCTCTATTGGTTGGGAGATGATGTTTGACAGTGGTCAGTTTGTGAAGCAGAGGCTTATGTCACAGTACTTTTTACAGTATTACATATAAACATGGTGAATGGCCTCAAACCCAGAAGAATCAGCTTTTTTCATGAGCCATACTACCACCAAGAAAGAACTGAATTGAAGCCTGTGACTGTTTGATGAAGGGTTTATAAAGAAGAGGGAAAGATTTGGGAGGCCAAGGCGGGCAGACCACAAGGTCAGGAGATCGAAACTATCCTGGCTAACACGGTAAAACCCAATCTCTAATAAAAATACAAAAAAATTAGCTGGGCGTGGTGGAGTCCCAGCTACTCGGGAGGCTGAGGCAGGAGAATGGCATGAACTGGGGAGACGGAGGTTGCTGTGAGCCAAGATTGCACCACTGCACTCCAGCCTGGGTGACAGAACAAGAATCTGTCTCAAAAAAAAAAAAAAAAAAAGAGAGAAAGAAAAAGGACACAAAACACAATATCATAAATGGAAAGGAAGAAGTCATTACACAGCCTATAAGAGTAAAAAAATAAAGAGAGGATATTATGAGTAATTTTATGTCAACTAACTTGACAAAAGTGGTGCAGGGCAGGTTCTTGGCTTCACTCAGGAAGGAATGCAGCTTAAGCTGGTGGTAGAAGAAAACAGCTTTGCTGAGGTGGCAGTGTTACAGCTCTGTGACTGTTCTTATGGAACAGAGCGACCACATAGGCAGTGTGCCAAGAGCAGCAGCGTAGGGGCAGTTTTGCATTCATATTTATCCCCACTTTTAATGACATGCTAATAAAGGAGTGGGTTATTCAGAAATAGCTAGAAAATAGGCAGTAACTTTCAGGTGTTGCCGTGGCAATGGTAAACTGATATGGCACTGGTGGGCACGTCTTACGGATAGGTGCTTCCAGTGTCTCTTCCTTGTGTCACCCACTCTTCAATCTGGTTCCGGGTTGAGTCCCACCTACCTCCTATCTCATTGCTCCCTCAGAGATTAGATACTCCTCCTTAATCTTAAGGGGACTGCAGAAGAGCAGAGTCCATTTTCTGTAAGTGCTTCCTGCTGACTTTATGGGTGCAGGCCTTCCCTAGCATTTGAGGAACAAAAATCTTTGGTACCTGAACTAAGGGGCCCAATGGCAGGATGCTTTCATTTGTGGGGTCAGAAGACAGAATGGATTGGAAGACTTGTGACGGACCGTATCATCTTTACATGAAATTTAGAAGATATAGACTTTACTAGGATGTTAAACAAGAAAATTATAATTGGAAGAGAGAGAAAAATTAACGCACCTATGTCCACCCACAGAACCACGTTATTAATCTATGTGTTTGCAAAACAACAGCCTTAAGTTTTCTATGTTTTATAAATGGAGGTTGTGGTGTCCACCTTTTGTGCCTGCAGGACCTTGTAAGAAACAGATTTAATCCTGGACAGCTGTACCCAACTAGTGGCTTCCTGAAGCCTAACAGTAGTTGGAATAATTGAGAATATCTGATAAGGGCCCCTTTATTCCGGTTATTATTGATTCTTGGGGGATCATTTTGTTGTTGTTGTTGTTTCTTCTTTGAGATGGAGTCTCGCTCTGTTGCTCTGGCTAGAGTGCAGTGGCACAATCTCAGCTGGGCTCACTGCAATCTCTGCCTCCCCTTTTCAAGCTATTTTCATGCCTCAGCCTCCTGAGTGGCTGGGATTACAGGCATGTACCACCATGCCCAGCTAATTTTTTGTAATATTAGTAAAGATATGGTTTTGCTATGTTGGCAAGACTGGTTTCAAACTCCTGGCCTCGTGATCTGCCCACCTCAGCCTCCCAAAGTGTTGAGATGAAAAAGTCACAGGAGCTGATGAAAAAGCAAAAGGAGACAGCAATGATCCCAGGCCTTTTTAAAGGGAGAACAAGCTGAAAGCAGCAAAACACAACAGTTGAATCTCTAAGACACTAATCTCAGAAGTTTTAAAAGAAACTCATTATCGTATCACAGGCAAAATTTTTTGTTTTACTTTTTTTTTTTTTTGAGATAAAGTCTCACTCTGTCACCCAGGCTGGAGTGCAATAGCGCGATCTTGGCTCACTGCAACCTCCACCTCCCGGGTTTCAGCCATTCTCCTGCCTCAGCCTCCTGAGTTGCTAGGATTACAGGTACATGCCACTGCGCCTGGCTAATTTTTGTATTTTTAGTAGAGAGGGGGTTTTACTATGTTTGCCAGGCTGGTCTTGTACTCCTGACCTCGAATGATCCACCCACCTCGGCCTCCCAAAGTGCTGGGATTACAGGCATGAGTCAATGCACCCGGCCTCAAAAACAAAATTTTCTATAATTTAGGAAATCAATAACTTAAGAAAACCCAGTTTCAATATGCAGACCACTTTCTAGAAAGTGAATGGGCCATCAATTGTTCTCATCTCAGATTTCCACTTCCTGCATAAAAGGTTTGAGAAGACGTAGCAAGATGTTATGAAAGTGGATGTAAGCATTTGTTAGTGAACAAAACATGACTAAAGCAGTATTTTTATTTTTTATTTTTTAAATTTTTATTTATTGTTATTATTTTTTGAGACAAGGTGTCACTCTTTTACCCAGGTTGGAGTGTAGTTGTGCAATGTCGGCTCACTGCAACCTTCGCCTCCTGGGTTCAAGCAATTCTCGTACCTCAGCCTCCCAAGTAGCTGAGATTACAGGCATGCACCACCACGTCTGGCTCATTTTTTGGATTTTTAGTAGAGACAACACTTCACAGTGTTGGCTATGTTGATCTTGAACTCCCGACCTCAAATGATCCTCCCACTTTAGCCTCCCAAGGTGCTGGGATTACAGGCATGAGCCACCATACCTGGCCTTAAAGCCATTTTTATTAAGTAAAGTATAGAAGAAAAAGAGTATATAAAGTGACAAAAAGAAAACACAAGGCCGTTATGAAAAATGATAACTTTAGGGCAGAAAACAAGAAAAGGCAAACCAAGATTCCCATAGGGTGAGGCTCCAATCCACAATCCTCAGACAAATGTCAATGCTGAAAACCCTGGAGCATCCAGGGAGTGACCAATAATACCAAATGCTGGAAACCCGGAGTACTCGAGTATCAGCCTATGAGTGTCCCACACCAAATGGCAGGAAACCCTGGAATATCCAGGGGCTGACCAGTGCAGAAAATCCTGGAGCCTCAGTGGGGTGGCCAACAGTGAGCCTCAAAGGCCTGGTTGTGGCCATAGAACAATGTGACTCTGGCTTCTTAAAGTCAACAGAACAGAATTCTTACATCCAAGTGTCCGGCCTTAAACAATTGCACAAACATAATTAGTAGGGAGCCAAAGACAAAACTGCAAAGCAAACACATATATCAGGGCAGAAAATAAGATAAAATGGCTGATGGATAAATAAAATGTCATTAGAGGAGAAATGACCAAGAGAAAGAGCAACGAGGATGTAGTCAGGTGTGCTATGGAGGACTTCAAATGGACTATCTAGTCAAAGGCCTTATTTCCTGGATCATCTGATATAGGCAGGTGGGTAGATGGGACACTTACAGGTGTGCAGGAGCCGAAATGGTGCCGAGCAGTCTCTAATGTGGGGCCTGCATGAAGATCTCTCCAGGCTCCCCAGCTTGGGTGGGTTGAGCTCCCGCAGGGGGACTGGAGCATGGAGTGGCTGGCCTGCATGAAGCAGTGGCTCTGTGGCCACTTGCCTATCTGCTCAGCTCTACCGCCTGTCAGGAAAGATGATGGCTCTTAAAACAGCCTTTGGCTAGTATTAACAGCTCTGCAATGTTAACAACTCTGTAGCTTTGATCGCTGTAGTGCTGATCACTGTCTCTCTCTCTCACTGATCACTGTCTTGCCACTTCTCCCATAGCTGTCTTGCCCATTGCTGATCACCGTGTCCATCTTCTCACAAAATGCCATCTCTTGCTGTCTTGCCTCTCCGCTGTTTCTGCTGTCTCACTGCCACATCAAATGCTGCCTCTCACCGTGTTCCATTTATCCTCCCTCCTCATTAAACATCCATTTGCATGTCCAGGCCTTGCATCACCAGGCTGATGTCTCTGTCCTGGGCCAGGTACTGGAGAGTATTGTTCCTCCAGCTTCACCAATAAGCCATGGTTCTCTCATATTAAAATATCTCACTGCACCAATTTTGCCAAGAAGGTTTGCTGTGTACTGGTCACCAACTTACCCAAATCTAGTAAGACACAATTCCCATGTACAACCAGTTACATGAGGTGGATTACTACCTACAGAGAGTCAGCCAGAGAGAGCACAAAGTTGCCAGGGCCTGATTGACACTAGACTGTCCCTACCCCTCAAGGACTGCAACAGAGGAACCCTGGAATGCAGCCCACCCTGGGTTTTATGTGTTAGAATCACATGACACACTGGGCTAGAGTGTTGAAGGAATTCCTGTTTCTAGTAGGGACAGAAACGCAGTGCAGGCTGTTCTGGCCAACCATGCCCTATCTCAGAATGTTACATTTCCAGAACATTCCACAGTTATTCCAGAAAACTACAATCAAGAAAGGGAAGGGGACTGGGTTGATTCAAGACAAAATGGAAACTGTTCTGCAAATACCAAAGTGAAATCATAACTCAGTAATCTTTTTGTGACTGGCTTATTTTACTCAGTGTAATGTCCTCTAGTTACATCCACGTTGTAGCATGTGTCAGAATTTCCCTTTTTAAAGCTAAATAATATGCTATTGTATGTATACACCACATTTGGATTACCAGTTCCCTCCTTTGTGCGCATTTGAGTTGCTTCTACCTCTTGGCTATTGTGAATAATTTGGTTCTGAATGTGGGTATACAAATATCTCTTCAAGTTAATATCTTAAATTACCTGGGTATATGTCCAAAAGTGGAATTGCTGAATTATATAGTATTTCCATTATTAATTCTTCAAGGAATCTCCCTCTGGCTTCCCACAGCAAGTGGGCCATTTCCATCACCACGACAGCGTCCACAGGAGTTCCAGTTCCCTAAATTCTCACCAAGACTGGTCACTCTCTATTTCAAAAAAAAAGTCCTAATAGGTGTGAGGTGGGTTTTGTTTTTATTTTTCTAAGGATTAATAATGTTGACCATGTTTTCCTATGCTAGTTATCTAATTATCTCTAAAGAATATTCTTTAGAGAAATGTTGATTCATGTTCTTTTCTCATTTTTAATCAGGTATTTTATTTTAATGTTGACATGTAGAACTTCTTTTTATATAGCATTGTTAACCCCTTATCAGATATGATTTACAAATATTTTCTTCTATTCCACATGTTGCATTTTCACTGTGTTGATTGTGTCTTTTGATGCCCATTTTTCATTTTTATGTAGTCCAATTTATTTTCTTTTCTATTTTGCCTGTATTATGGTGTTAAAGGTGTTAGTATTCAAATGTCTATAAATACTGACTTACTATGCTGAGGTCACACCCCTCCATCTCTCTGATGGTGGAGCTAAGAGTTTTACACTCTCCCATTTTGTACCAGGGGACAGTGCAGCTATGTGAGAACCCAGTGGCCTTCCTGAGCTTATTTGTCTTCTATGTTTGGTGACATGGATTGTTCACATCAGCTTCCTCTGGCAGGTCCACCTGGAAAGCATTATATTTATCAAGAAAAAAGGAGGCTGTGAATGATGTCACTGTAAACTGTGTATATTCCCTGTTGCAAATGTCAAATCCATGAAGCATAAAAGGATTTACTAGAGGATATTAAATTTCTTGCAAATTGTTGAAAAGCCTTAAGGAATAGCCTCCAGTCAAACCTCTAGAAACATTCCAAGAATGGCACTGCTGCTGCAGGCTGGGGAGGAGCTCCTGCTGCCTGAGACTCCACATTCAAGCTGTCTCCTGCAGAAAAGAGAGCAGCTCTTCTCACTACTGCCCCCAGAAGGACAGCAGCTCTGCTATCAACTACTAGAGATTGACCCCTTTCTGTGTAGCCCTGCCTGTGTTGATTACATCTTCATTTCAGTCTCATGTAGATTCTTCTGTTTTCACGAGTACAGGGGTTATTCCTGCCCAGGTCCACCCTGTGGCTTTCTATCGTAAATACACATCTTTCTACACTTGAATTTCCAGTCATTACTAGTATTAACAGCAAAATGCTACAACCGAACATAATGATTTCCTTTACAAAGAACATCATGCTACCCACGAAACATTGTGCTCCCAAAAATGTGGGGAAACTCCAATCTGTTCAGCTCAACACCATCTAGGAATAAATGATCTTCTCTCATGAGTCACTAATCTGTTTACTTATTATTTAATTTGTGGTCTAAATTGTAAAGGTGGCTAAAAATAGCACTTTGAATTTTATAGAAAAGATTAAATTATTTAAAATACATATATGCTTGACACATTTAGTTATTGTCACCAGCTTCTTTCATATTTATTTTATTCTCTAGTTTCTGGCAATACTTTCTCTAGGGTAGAGTCTGGAAGGTCTACTCCTTATGTCCTTGGCTTCCTAAGTCCCAGATGTGGTGAAGAATGCCCATCAGCTGTGTTACTACAGAGTGCTTTTGGATTGAGATGAGGGAGGGAAAGTGCCTGATCTCACTCAAATGTGCTCAATTTCCTGGTCTGGGTCACAGCCAGGCAGCACAGTCCTGTGGGCACAGTATCTTCACTCGCCAGGTTTCTATCAAAATGAGAGTGTCCTTCTTGACTGCGGAAAACATGGGGCACGGAGAGGATCAAGAACAGCAAAAGGAGTACTTGGAGTCGCCTGAGCTGCCACTCTGGTTTCCCCAAATGTTTTCAATCCATTTAATTCATGATAATAAACACCTTTCTGCCTAACTAGCCATAATGACTTTTCTCAGATCCAACAGATTCAGTGATAAATCTAAAGAGAAAAAATAAATTCACTTTTCCACATTTAAGCTGATCAGGATGCTGTCTCTGGTGTTTACACCTCCATATCCCACTATGCATTTCATCTTCCCTTTGCCTCACTGGAGATCCAAGTGCAGGGAATGCTTCACATGACTGTGATCCCTAGAACTTCATCCTGATGACTGTTGAAATCTTCTCTGAGTTTTACCAGTGGAAATGGCAATAAATAGAAACATTCCAGAAGGTCCCCTAGGTTCCATATTTTCTGTACTTCCTCTCTAAAATATGTAAAATCAATTCTATTGGCTATTGCTTTATATGGGCTAGATCTATGGCCCCAGCACATACCCTAATGCCCTGTGTTGACCACTTATCCAGTATTGTATAAAGTCTAAATGGTCACATGCTTATCATATAATTTCTTCCAATTTAGTGGAATAATTGCATGTCAGCTCTTTGGATTAAGAACCATCAAGCAGGTTCGGGAGTGGTGGCTCACACCCGTAATCCCAGGACTTTGGGGGGCTGATGTGCACAGATCAGGAGGTCAAGAGATCGAGACCATCTTGGCCAATATGGTGAAACCCCGTCTCTACTAAAAATACAAAAATTAGCTAGGCATGGTGGCACACACCTGTAGTCCCAGCTACTTGGGAGGCTGAGGCAGGAAAATAGCTTGAACCTGGGAGGTGGAGGTGGCAGTGAGCTGAGATCACAATACTGTACTCCAGCCTGGCGACAGAGCAAGACTATGTTTAAAAAAACATCAACTGGAAAACTGCAGCCCTGAGAAAATAGGAATAGAGTATTTCCAGCAGTTCAGCTGGCATAACAATGGTGAGTCTAGAGCTTATTTTCAAGATGTAAATATTCTGCTTATGAAAGTAACAGCACCATTCGTGGTTAGTGTTTCAGAGTGTCCACCACATCTGACAGCATAGCAATTCAATAGCACAAGGGTTTGTGTGCCAGCTTTGCTTGACTAATAATGGGGTTTTCCGTGTCTATAGGGAAAGCTGCACCTGTGCATATGACAAGATCATGAGCTACACTTTGCTTTACTTTTTTTGAGGTAAATAAGTTGCTTCATCCAAAGCCATATTATGGAAGAATTTCCTGAGTCTGATGAAAACTCTTGGAAAACCCTCAAATAATATTTTATGCAGAAACATAACTGAAAGAAAGGCAAATTCATATATAGGAAAATAACCACTCCTCATGTTACATGAGGTCCACTAGAATCACCTGATACCAGCTGTTAGTCTGAGCCCTGATGTGTTGCACAAAGTTAGAGGTGTTAGGGGTTCTTCTTGGCAAATTAGGTGTTCAGAAGAGTCAGTAGCCCTGTATGTCTCAGTTAGTTGAAACTCATATTATTGAGTCCCCACAGGGACCTCCATAACTTTGGTTCATGATTCTCCCTGGGAAAGCGGGGAAAGGTGACTGACTGAAGTCCATCTGTTGAATCATCCTCATTATTAAAAGCCTCCTGCTCATTAATGGCATTTCGATTAATATTCGCTTGGAAAGCATGTTTTTATTTTGGCTCATTTTTGAAACGTCTAGTCATAGTTCTTCCTGAATCACTTTGTCTGCAATCATCCTGTTGCATTTCTTTTAAGGGCTGATGATCTGTCAAAAGCAACAGCCAATATTATTACATTGCTATTCTCTTTGCAATGTGATCATCAGATGTAACCCTTGCAGATTAACCACTGTTATGATTTTTACATTTCCAGGGATTCCTTGACAATGGCACTGAGGTGACTCCATCCCGCATCCATCATTGTGAGAATTCTATTTGACAAATCATCATTGTGGGCGTGAACATAATGGAGACATTTATAGGATGCAATGGTTAATATTCAACATTAGTCAAAATTGACTCTAGTCCTACCCTTGGAGCTCTACTGGGTTGGAAAAATATTTTAGATAAGGACAATCATTTCATAGAGTTTTAAAAATAAAGGCTAAAAGAAATTTTCTGTAGCAAGACTATGAACTATATGTAGCCAGAATACCCTTTTTAATGGAATATAACAAAATTATTTAAATGTATTTAATTTAAATAATTGTATAACTAAGCATATATAATAAATAAACATACTTAAATGTAAATACTATACATGTATATTTGTAGCCAACATTTTATCAGTTAAATATATGTAACTTTTATGTATCTTATACACATATATGCACATTGTCCATAAATAAGGTAAATTTTAATTTTTTATTGAATACTAGTTTTAATTTTGTCTTTAATTTTCTCTTAATAACTTCACAATTTAATACTAAATATTCACATTTACACAACCAACTTAAAAAAAATCGTGTGTAGGTAGAGGTGTAAATACTGTATCAGTAAGCCTTTATGCATTAATAATTGGTAACTGGTTAAATATACAACTCAGTGGTTGATAACAGTAAACATTTGTTTTCGTGTTCATGGATGCTCATGTTCACAATCATCTGGCTGATCAAGAAAGGGCTCAGCTGAGTGGTTTCTCTGCAGGGCCCTGAGCTCATCTTCAGCCTACAGATATCAATTGTCTGAGGACAAGGCTGAACAGCAGTGACTACACATGACACAATATTCTTATGGCAGGTCACAGGAGTGAACAACATCCCAAACAAAACTGCACAGTTGAATTTAAGTCCAATAATTTCTAACATAGCTTCACACATTTTAAATATATTCCTTTACTTCAATGAGTACAAATTTTCAAGAAAATGTTTACTCCATTTAATTATGGAGGTGTTTGATCATTCCATGGACAAATAATTATGTTTTCAACCTTTACAATCCTGAAAATGTTTGCAAATGTAAATTTGCATTAGTAAGAAAATAAAGCTTGATGTGTTTTTAACATGTGGCTTTAAATATATATATATTTTAATGGCCTCAGTGGGGGAAAATCATTTTAACTTATGTAAATATCCCTTTTTGCCTCTCTTGTGTCCTATAGAGTTGCCCAATAAGAGGTCCTCCCATGAGATTTGGAAATCAGAAAAGGATGGCTCAATATTCTCCATTGGTAACTAAAGCAGACACAGGAACAGAGGTGAGGACTGGTGAAACACCTGAAAAGATGCTGTAGGAAGCTGAGAGCATCAGCACCCCCGCCCCTAAGCTTCCAGACAGAACTGAGGACCACATGGTTAGATAGCCCATACTTCAAGGGCAGATGCATTCTGTTTTCTGAGGGAGCACCAGAGATTCCTGCTTCTAATATCAACTTTCCTGACTACTGTATCCTTGGCTTTGAAAGGTTGTAGTCTGAATGTTAATCGTAGGCATTGGTTCATTCTTGTTATACCCAACAGAACCAAGAAACCCAGTGGGGAAAGGCACTCAGGGTGTAAAATATTGTTTCTAGAATGCAATTGAAATAGGCTCTGTTATCCCATGGAACTAAGGTTTATGGTTTCTTGAATAAACAGAAATTGACTCCCCCAGTCTTAAAACGCAAGATAGTTATATTTGTCTTATCTGAGTTCTTTTTTCAGTAAACCAACCATCAGGCCTCCCAGATACTATCAAGGAGCTGAAACATACATATCACTGAATCGGGACAGTGAGACGTCAGACCCTTCACCCATTATGATTGCCTAACTGACCTCCTGCTTCCTGTTGACCAAATTATCTTCCTTACTCCTCCCAAATTCCTGTTTTCCCACATTTCATTCCTGTTATATAAACTCTTAATTTTAGTTGGTTAGGGAGATACATTTGCGAATGGCATCCCATCTCCTTGGCTGCAGCACCTGACTAAAGCCTGCTTCTTGGCAATACTTGTTTTAGTGATTGGCTTTTTGTGTGGTGAGCAGCAGGGTCTACTCTGAATCCCTGGCATTTCAGTAAGAAAATTCTCTGCAACGTTCACTGCTTTGGCTTCTTGTAACCTGAATTCACATTTAACTGCAACTTCTGAGATAACTTGATATAATTCTAGGATTCACTTTGTTCACCACTGCTTACCAGCCTGAGCTTGCCAGCTCCCAACCCTTCCTAGTGCCAGTGAACTTTCTCAAAGTGCAATAGGTAATATTTTCCCTTTTTCATAAAACGCTAACCTTCTCTTTGTTCTTCCAATATACTGAAGACCACTGAGTTTTCCTGTATGTCCAATTTGGCAAATATTTCTTTGCAAATAAAACATTAAATTTAGAGATTCAGCTCTACATTTTATTTAGACTTCAGTAGTTTAGGCTCTAATTTTCTGTATTATGACAATTCCTGCTTAGAATATCTATAGTGGCTTCTTCTGTGTTACATGAATTCCAACTGAAGCCATAAACTAGACTCCTCAGGTGTCATGATCTCTGCCGTTGTTAAATCAGGAGAGGCATTGCTATGTCTGTGCAGCTGGAGCTTACAAAGAAAAAGGAATTGGGATGCAGAGGTGGCTTCATGTCCCCCTCTACCAACACCATCAGAGTGTGGCTGCATCCGAGGAACACTCTCAGCCGATGGAGGAATCAGGAGGAGCAGCTGGGGCAGCCCAGCCTCACACATCTGCTTCCCTGGGGGTTTATGTTCGGGTGTGTAACACTGTGGGAGGGTAACTATTATGCTGCGTACAGTAATAAGTTGCAAAATCTTCAGGCTGCAGGCTGCTGATGGTGAGAGTGAATTCTGTCCCAGATCCACTGCCGCTGAACCTTGATGGGACCCCACTTTGCAAACTGGACGCCTTATAGATCAGGAGCTTAGGGGCTTTCCCTGGTTTTTGCTGATACCATGCTAACCAGCTGCTAATGCTCTGACTTGCCCGACAAGAGATGGTGACTCTGTCTCCTACAGATGCAGACACGGAAGATGGAGACTGGGTCATCTGGATGTCACCTCTGGCACCTGAGATTGGAAACATAAAAACAAATGTCCACACAATTAATCATGTTGTAAGAGAAGTTCCCTGAAGGGCCAGGTTTTATAGAGCACACTGGGCTAGGTAAATTACTAGTGTTCTCCTTCCTTACCTGGGAGCCAGAGCAGCAGGAGCCCCAGGAGCTGAGCAGGGACCCTCATGTCCATGCTGTGTCCTGACTGGGTCTGATTCCTGCATGAAGTGTGACCAGCCTATTAATAAGTCTTCAGGGCAGGAGGTTGTGCTCTGGGAACATGCAAATGAGCAGGGGATGGGGCTGACTCGGCACAGCTACAGGGCTGTCTCATCTCAGTAACTCAGCACCAGCTCAGTGTCCCCAGGTGTCCCAGGTAAGACCAGGGTAGCACAAATTTGTCTTTAGTGAATGTGTTTCTACTGGAGAGTAGTTTGTTATGAGAAATATTTTTTATGTATTTTTTTGAAAATTTGAAATATTCCTCAGGAGTTGATGGAGTAATGTATTTCATTGGCACATGGGGATTATTTAGAATATCTTGTTTGTAGGAAATACATAGTAAAATGTTAAATAGTATGATTCTCAGGTCTTCAAAAGACTCTCATATGATTCTGGTTAGGGAAGTAGGTACTTTGTCCTATAATTGCAACATTTCTGTGAGTTTTAACATTGCTCCTTTCTAAAAATATTAAAAAGAAAATTTATTGACATGATGCTATTCATATTTGTAAGTATTAGGTAATGGTGTTATGCCATTGTTCTTACCACTATAAGATCAAGCAATTTACTGCAGATACACAGAGATGATACCGAGTTTCCTCAATGCATGCAGCACTCACACATCCACCATTATCAAGACCTACAGGTCTCTTTAATACCCAGAGACTAAATGCATTGCACCTTATTCTTGTTTTGGGCACCTTCATAGTCTACCTTCTTTTCTGTCATCGAGTATTATTTTCCAAAGTTCTTCTCTCTTATTGAGGGTGACCACTGCATGGAGAATGTCCCTGCCATGCACCGTCAATGCCACTTTCTTCTTTTACTTTTTATCAGGGACATCATCCTGACCCAGACACCAGCCTCCCTGTTAACATCTTTAGGAAAGAGACAGTCTCTTATCAAGCAATTGCCTACGTACATGGAGAAATCAGTTGGATCCAGATGAAACTGGACATGGATTTGCACTCATTATATCTCACATATCTACCGTGCCAAAAATGTCCCAGCCTGGATCAGTAGCAGGGGAAGTGGATCCAACTACATCAGCATCAGTGGGCTGCAGCCTCGGGCTCCACAAAATTTTACTGATGCCTGACTAGCGGAGACAAATCACAGTGCTGTAGCCTGTGCACAAACCTTCCTGCTGCTTTGTAAGCTGCCTGAATTTTAAGGGAACTTGCTTATATTGGGAGAGAGGAAGAAAGCTCCAGTTGTCCTCTAAATGTTTGCTGAAAATGAACCGACAAAAGAAAGACTAATAAGAGAAAAGACAAACAAAATTCACTTAAAGTGCAGTGAGATATCATAGCAGGGTGATTACTCAGATAACTCAATGAGATCCAGTTATTCATACTTCCTTTCTAGCAAAGAGGTAATTGGGAAGTGTAGGCAACCTGGAGAGAATAGATGAGGATAGAAGTGCATCCTCAAAAGAACAGGTAATAGCCTGTCTGGATAAAGTATCAACTTCTAATCTCTTCTATTTTTGATTCCTATTTTGTGTTAATCTTCTCTGATATAAAATTTCCCAGGAAGAATTTTCTTGACAATTGGTTTCCTTCTGGAGAAGCTGCTTTTAAGCAGATAAAGGAGTGGAGTGAGCATACCCCAACAGCTAAAACTCACAAGTTAGAGGACTCACAAGTCAGACTCTGACTAAGTCTAAGATTTTGTCCGGCTCTGTTGCTTCATAAAAGTACTTTGCTATTTTTTAAATTTTACTTTAGAGAAGGACAGTTTTGGGGAATATATTAATTTTTGGTGGAATGAATAATGTCCCCACCCCAGAAGATGTCTATGTCCTCGTCTCTGGAACCCAAGTGTTATAGGAGTTATTAAGAAATTATTTTAGGCAGATGGTGAGGAAAAGGCATCCTTGGTAAGGTTTTGTTTCTTTTAAAGCAACTCCAGAAATGTTTCTTGTCTAGTAGGAAAGCCCTGGCTCTTACAGCCAGGCTGGCAAGCTTTGATATGCAAATGAAGGTCATTAAGAAACTGGGTCCACACTAACATGGTTATTCCTACCTTCTTCTTCCTTGCCCCTGCATGTGCCTGGCAACATGGCTGCCCCCACATATCCCCATGTGCATAGAACATTGTGGTGCCCTACTTGTGCATATTAAAAGGCTAGGGTGGGAGGGCCAGTTTTTTTCAGGCTATGTGAATAACATGCCTGGTCAAACCAATCCCCTGAGCGCTATGCAAATCAGACACCACCTCCTTCATTCTCCTCATATAAGCAGCCACTTTTCCACCACACATGGAGTTTTCTCTTTGTTTGAATCCCCTGTCCCTCTGTCTCTGTACAGGGGAGCTGTCTAGCTGTTTTCTTCTTCCTTCCTTCTTGCATATTAAACTTTTCTCTCCTTAAATCCACTTCACGTTTTTCTGTGGCATTTTATCCAAAGCAGTGTAAGAGACCAAGAACACTAGTGTTCCTCCAGTCATAGGAGTCGTATCATAAGGATTCTACCTTATGATAGATAGCAAAAAAGGACCTAGATAGATGTAAGTAAAGGACTTTGCAAATAAGCAATCTGGTTATCCAGATGAAATCAATACAATCACAAAGGTCCTTAAAATAGAGGAGGAGGATTGCAGTCAGAGAGGAGATGGGACAATGGGGAGGGATGTCGTTTGAGGAAGGAAGGGGCCACGGAACCGGAAATATGGGAGTGCATTAAAGATAAGAAGCGGAGAATCCAGTTCTCTCCTCTGGAGCCTCCAGAAGGATTACAGCCCTACTGACACCTTAGCATTAGCTCAGTGAGACTTCTGACCTCCAGAACTACAGGGTAATACATTTATGTTGTGTGAAGCTAATAAGACTGTGGCGATTTAAACAGCAGCGTTGGAAACTAATGCAAGGGGAAGAGATGTCTTTCAGCTCACTGAGCGCATGCTTGTCCTCTGTTCTTGGAAATATTTCTACCTTGTTATCTGGTGTCAGACAAGAGACAGAGAAAATTTTTTTCTGAGAGAAGAGCTCATACAAAAATTCTTTTTAGCTAGAAAATCTCTTGGGAAAATCCCATGATTATCTCTTATACGATCTGGGTATCACAGAGTTTAGGGGTCAGAACTTACAGCACATGATAGGAGGAAGAGGATTTTGATAGTTTGTTTTCATACGAAGTGGGAACATTAGATTTTCAGGACACAATCTGAGAGGAACAGACTGAGTCAGAGCTATTGTAAGAGAAATGGGAGATGTGGAAGGAGTCAGAGCAATGAAACATGTGTCACTGCTCCCAAATCTAAAAGAAAGTCATTGATTATTGAAGTTGAAGCAAAGCTCTTCACCTTCCATCTTCTTATGAAGGATCAAATTCTACCCAGAGTCTCTGCCCCTCCTTCGCCCCCCTGACATTGCACTGTGGAGCTAATCACATGTGCCCTTAACCCCTGCCCCTGTCCCGGGCTGGGAGAGGCTCACTGTCCTCACCATGCCCAGCAGGATAGAGCTGGTGCCCTAGGCACCAAAGGAGAAGAGGATGCTTTCCATGCAGTCGATAAGAGCTTTTCCACATTTTACATTTCACTATAATTCTAAGTAAAGTTGTGTGGAGAGAAGAGAACATGTGGGCAACTTTATCTGGTGGGGTTGGAAGAGGCCAGGCTCTGAGCATGACAATGAATTCACATTTCTAATTTTCAAGGTGGCAAATGCTAGCTTTAGTAATTGTGGAAATCTGGATTTTGAGTTTAAGAACAAGACAGACTTTCAGGTAGTGCAATAAATGAGGAAACATTTAGAATAGGGTCCTTAGCCCAAGGCGAAAGTCAGGCTGGCAGTGCCTGAGAGCTGCCAGGTGCTGGCCCTGGACTGTGGGGGAAGCAGCTGTTCTCCTGAGCCACAGGGCTGAGGACCTGGGAGGACCAAAAGGCTCTGGCCACAGGGCTGCCTGGCAGTGGCTTCAGGGAAGGAAACTGCTCACTAATTTAGGGGAGCTGCATTAAGCATATATCCTGCACCCTAGCAAGAGTGAAAGTCTCAGAGACTTTAACTGGACTCCCTGGTCCTGAATGAGTTTGACCCTGTTGGAGCCAAAGAGAGAGGGTCAGCAAATGTCCTGAAAGTCTTTACTCAGCCAGACTCTGTTCTGCTTGGGAAGAAAAGGAACACACACTACACAAATAAACACAAAATTATGTGTATCTGTAATATGAATTTCTAATATAAATTTTACATATTGGATACATATTTAAGAAATAAGTTGTATTTATATATTTGCATATACTATGTATCCATTTATGGATAAATATGTGGTACACATTGATATATAAAGATATATAACTTTGATTGCTAGTATATGGTGCAGTTTTAAACTTGAACGAACTGAACGTGAACATTGAAAATGAGCACTGGGTGCACCACCTCATGGCCCCTTCCTCACTCCAGGGCCTGAGGGTCATAAAGCTCAGGACCATGTTCCATGTCCCCCTGGGCTGAGAGCAGTGAACTGCCCATTGCTGAGGCTCTTGAGTGACCTGAGGGGGGTCTGCGGAATCACAGAGTAGCAGATGCCCAGGAGATGGATAGTGGGTCTGGGCCCTGAATGGAGGGATGTTTTGTCCCCAGAGCTCAGCACAGACAAGTCCTCTTCGGGTCATTTGTGTCAAACAAAGCAGCACATGTGGCTCAGAGTTTGCATGGTCACAGGATGAAGCCCCTCCATGTCTCATTCCCAGCTTCCCCCTGACTGGGCTGATGTGGGATCTCTCTGCCCAGCTTCAGTGGCTCACCAGCTGCTGGGACTCTGTTGCTGGCCTATGTCTGTCCCATGCACAAGCTTCTCAATAGTTGCCATTTTATTTTCTGATCTCCAATAACCACAACTTGCCAACCATGACCCTTCCACAAAGATTCATGGAGTGGGTTCAGAACTATGGGTTCAGCAATATGCCGGGGCATGTATGTAAGAGAAAAAGGCGTGGACAGCCCATGTCTGAAGTGAGGATGAATTTTATCATGAATTCGAAGTAGGAGGTGGGAGAAAACATCCTGACATGCTCTATGCAGTGATGCCCACAAGATACACTAGAGGTGCCCATAGAGGAGGTGGGAAGCGGGTGAGAGGCAAAGAGGGGATGTGAATTCAGAGGTGTCCCCCAGCCTGTTTCCCTGAGAAGATTTCAGACGCTTAGTAGCCCCTGGGCACTTTGAGACACTGAGGAGGAAGGATCATGTAAGGCCAAGAATTTGATGCCCCACCCCCAACCCCACACATACAATTTGTTAAAATGTGTGAACAACGGCATCACAAAGTGATTATGTATGAACATTTGCTCAGAAAATTAGATAACAAAGCAATGTCTTCTGAGCTAACAATACTATAATAAAGATGTTATTTTTTTAACTATAGTAAATACAGAGAACATGAAATTGTCTATCTTAACCATTTCTAAGAGTGCAGTGCAGTGCTATTAAATACATTCACATTGTTCTGCTATTATTACTGATACTAAATCCAGAACTGTTTTCTTCTGATTAGAATTAATATCTATAACCTTTAAACAATACTCCTCCCCAGTTCCTCTATCCTTACCCCCAACAACCTCCATTCCAGTTCTGTCTCTATGTCATTGACATCTTTGAAGCAGGTTCACCTTGCACTGGTTACCAACGTACTTGAGCGTGGGTACAACACCCCCACAGCAAGTTACATGAAGCAGCAAGGGAACACAAAAGTCTTGGACTTATTATGGGTCAGTACCTCAAAGCACAGGAAAGCTATGTGGAGCTGATGGAGTTGACTATGTGTAACCCACATGCACCACAGCACAGGAACCCAAGAAAGCAGCCACTCTGGGTTTTATATCCTGAGGTAATAAGACACAAAGGCTAAAGTGCTAATGGATATTCTATTCTATGGGAAACTGTTATAGAGCACAGGTAGGTTGTTCTGCTCAGTTCCTCTCCATCTCAGGATGTTACAATTCTCACACATTCTACAATTATTCTTAAGAACTCTTAAAATAAGCAAGAAAGTGGAGAGAACTAAGTCAGTCTAGGGTCATTGGAGAACTGTCTTGCAATTACCCCACCACCTAGACATCCCCCTTAGCAAAGCTAGCATACTTCATAGGCCCACCAACTTCCCCGAAATGGAGGCAGAGGTTTATCTTTTCAGGTTGATGAGGCACCTTGACTAACGCAATCTCAATGCAGATTATTAACCCATAGTGAGAGTACATTTCTCTGGGCCACAAAAAACTAGTACCACTGGCAGGAGGATAAGACCCCCCAAAGCAGTGACTAAGATGCTAAAGAGGTGAAAGGTGGATCTTTCAGATGCCCCATTGTCTGCAGCCAGTGAGCCTACTTCAGGATCACCTCTACTTGTATTTCTAGGATGCCTGAGGTTTTTATCCAGGTACAGCAAGCAGTGTTGGGTGTTGGGTGTTGGTAATTGCATGAAAAGTACATTGGTTTCCATAAGAATGTGCCCATTGTCATGTTGATTGGGCAGTGAGACTGTTTCTTGGTCAGAGTGAAGTCTCATGGAATATCCAAAACCATGACAGAGTGACATATATTTAGCTGCCCAGGAAGCAAACTATGATCATAGTCCTTTTCCCTACACAGGGGATCCTTTAATAGTTCAGTCACTCAGTTGCTATTTTCCTGACCAGACGGCTGGGTTGTTGGCAATGGCCCATGATTTAGTGGAAATGGAGCAAAATATAGTGTTAGGGGCAGCCTGCATGGCTAGTATCATTGCATGTAGTTTGTCCCATTGGGCAGAATGGCCATGTTCAGTGTCAGACAAAAGATGCCATCCCCTGGCTGGATGGTGGCCACACCCTGTGGATCCAATGGCATGTGTTTTGTACAATCATCAGGGCCCCATGCCATACTGACATAGGCATGTCTCTGAATCTTTGACTCTATGTGGCCAAAGGAGAAGCAAATTGCCCGCTATGGGTCATTTGTTCCCTTCTAGCAAGCTTGCCATTAGTTCATGGGGAACATGGGTCCTGTGGGATCCTGGTTAGGGCTGATTCTGACTATTATTTCCATTTAATAATTCGCATCTGTTGGGCCTGTCCAGTTTTGTTGATTGTGTTTGTAGGCACCAAAGTGAGAATGGCTAGTTAAGGTAGCAGCATCATGCCTGGTGCTCTAGCTCTGAGATACTCAGCCCCTATCAGTTTCCTACAGCAAGCAAGGAGGGCCATTCAAAAGAGGCACAACTGTTGGCTGCTTCAGGAAACTTTTGTGTCCAAAATCTGATTCTGGTGCACCAAGTGAAAATTTTCTGTTGCCACAGGCTCCAGTCAGCATGCGCAGAAATAGTGGACACCTGGATTTCCATCGAGCAAGTGGGCTCTAAAGCTCTTAAAGAAGTGCCTCGGCCATGCCTTGTTGAACAGATTCCAAGTCTACTGTTGCAAAGGACCTGTTCAAGGATGACAACTTTGTTCCATGATTTTGACTAACGTGACCAGAAGAACACCCAGATAAGATTTCTGCTGTCGCCAGTACCCAAAAATATCTACTAGCTTGTAGGTCTCCTTCTTTTTAGTGGGTGCCACCAGGACCAACAGTGATTAACTATTTCTGGGATACTGCCTTGATTTCCTTTTCAGGTGGCCTTGGCATTCATCCTTCAACAGTCCATCATTAGTCTGGCCAAACTGGGTCATTCCATTGTGACACCAGACTTTGTGACATTTTAATTTTTTGTAGCAACTATTAAATTAACAAGGTAGTGTTCCCATCTTCATTGAATATGCAGTCCTGCTTTTGCTGAACAACACTCTGGGACATGGGAAGCTTAGGTGGCAGGCAGGAGTGGATATGCCCCACTGTCATGCCTTGAATACTTAGCTATGAGTATGGATAGCCCCTCAGGCAGCAGTGATGTTTTGTGGCACAGCAGCAAAAATGTCGGTACCTCTATTGCACTCAGCAGTGAGAACCATGGTCACCAGCACCCAACATGGCCCAAAGGGAATGGTCCACATGCAGATCAGCACACAAGCACATACTCACCATGGGGTCCTCATTTGTCCTGACACCTTCTGATATTATCAGTTTAATTTTTTTTGAGGGGACCTGGAAATATTGTCAGGTGGATTACAGCATACAAAAATCTCAGAAAAGTCTGAATTCCTTTTTTTCACCTTTTATCTTGAGAGAAATATAGAGCCACTAGCCTCTGATGGAGACCTTGGCCCTGTTCCTAACTGCCTTTCAGACAAAGACAGTTCGGTCTGTAATGTGGCTTAACCAGATAAACACCCCAACCAGGCTGCATAAGACTTCCCTGGCATTTTTCCATGTCTCTTTTATAGAGAGTGAGCCTCCTTTTCTGTGAAGGCCCTTTTTGTTCATTTTGGTTCCTTCTCAGATGCTTCAGGGACCACTGAGATTATCTTTCTTGTTTCATCTTGGGTGACTCAGGGTCCATCTGATTATCCATGTCCTGAGCTCTCTTGCCCCAGGAATGAGCAATCAAATAAGTGTCACGGATGTCTTATTCATCCTCCCTCCTCATTAAAAATCCATCTGCATGTCCAGCCCTTGCATCACCAGGCTGATGTCTCTGTCCTGAGAGTATTGTTCCTCCAACTTCACCAATAAGCCATGGTTCTCTCAAATCGAACCTTCTTAGTGTGCCAATTTTGCCAAGAAGATTTGCTGTGCACTGGTTGCCAACTTACCCAAATATAGTGAGACAGAACACCCATGCACAACCAGTTACATGAAGTGGATTACTACTTACAGGGTCAGCATGAGAGAGCACAAAGCTGTCAGGGCCTGACTGACTCTAGACCTTGCATACCCTACAAGGACTGCAGCTGAGGGACCCTGGAATGCAGCCCACCCTGGGTTTTATATGTTAGAATCACATGACACACTGGGCTAGAGTGTTGAAGGAATTCCTGTTTCTAGTAGGGACAGAAACAGAGCCCAGGCTGTTCTGGCCATTCTTGCCCTATCTCAGAATGTTACATTTCCAGAACATTCTACAGTTATTCCTGAAAACTACAAGCAAGAAAAGGAAGGAGACAGACTGGGTTGATTCATGACTAAATGGAAACTGTTCTGCAAATACCATAGTGAAATCATAACTCAGTATTTTTGAGACTGGGTTATTTCACTTAGTGTAATGTCCTCTAGTTTCATCCATGTTGTAGCATGTGTCAGAATTTCCCTTTTTAAAACTAAATAATATGGAATAGTATGTATATACCACATTTGGATTACCATTTCCCTCCTTTGTGAACATTTGAGTTGCTTCTACATTTGGCTACTGTGAATAATTTGCTTCTGAATGTGGGTATACAAATATCTCCTCAATTTAATGTCTTCAATTACTTGGGTATATGTCCAAAAGTGGAATTGCTGAGTTATATAGTATTTCTATTTTTAATCCTTCGAGGAATTGCCATCTGGTTTCCCACAGCAGGTGGGCCATTTACATCACCACGACAGTGTCCACAGGAGTTCCAGTTCCCTAAATTCTCACCAAGACTGGTCATTCTCTGTTGGAAAAAAACATTCTAACAGGCATTAGGTAGGTTTTGTTTTTATTTTTCTAAGAATTAATAATATTAAGCATCGTTTCCTATGCTAGTTATCTAAATATCTCTAAAGAATCTTCTTTAGGGAATTGTCTATTCATATACTTTTCTCATTTTTAATGAGTTATTTTATTTTTACTGTTGACATGTAGAACTTATTTTTGTGTAGTAGATATTATTAACCTCTTATCAGATATATGATTTTCAAATATTTTCTTGTATTCCACATGTTGCATTTTCACTGTGTAGGTTTTATCTTTTGATGCCCATTTTAAATTTTTACGTAGTCCAATTTATTTTTTTTCTACTTTTGCCTGTATTTTGGTGTTAAAGGTGTTAGTATTTAAATGTCTGTAAATATTCACTTACTACTCTGAGAAGGTCACACTTCACCTTCTCTCTCTGATGGTGGAGCTAAGAGTTTTACACTCTCCCATTTTGTCCCAGGGGACAGTGCAGCTAGGTGAGAACCCAGTGGCTTTTCCGAGTTCATTTGTCTTGCATTTTTGGTGACATGGATTGTTGTTCATATTGGTTTCCTCTGGCAGGTCCACCTGGAAAGCATTATATTTATCAAGAAAAAAGGAGGCTGTGAATGATGTCACTGTAAACTGTTTATATTCCCTGTTGCAAATGTCAAATCCGTGAAGCATAAAGGGACTTACTAGAGGATATTAAATTCCTTACAAATTGTTGAAAAGCCTTAAGGAATAGGCTCCAGGCAAGGCCTCTAGAACAATTCCAAGAACGGCACTGCTGGTGCAGGCTGGGGAGGAGCTCCTACTGCCTGAGACTCCACATTCAAGCTGTCTCCTGCAGAAAAGAGACCAGCTCTTCGCACTACTGCCCCCAGAAGGACAGCCGCTCTGCTATCAGCTACTAGAGATCTGACCCCTTTCTGTGTAGACCTGCCTGTGTTGATTACATCTTCATTTCAGTCTCATGTAGATTCATCTGTTTTCATGGGTACAGGGGCTATTTCTGCCCAAGTCCACCCTGTGGCTTTCTATCATAAATACACATCTTTCTACACTTGAATTTCTAGTCATTACTGGTATCAACAGCAACATGCTAGAATCTCACATAAAGATTTTCTTTACAAAGAACATCATGCTCCCCACGTAGCATTGTGCTCCCCAAAATGTGGGGAAAATCCAATCTGTTCAGCCCAACACCTAGAGAAGATCCTAGGAAAAAAGGATCTTCTCTCATGAGCCATTAATCTGTGTACTTATTTAATTTGTGGTCTAAATTATAAAGATTGGTAATAATAGCACTTTGAATTCTTTTAACAAAAGGGTGTAAAGAAATGATTAAATTATTTAACATGCATATATGCATGACTCATTTAGTTATTGTCACCAGCTTCTTTCATATTTATTTTATTCTCTAGTTTTTGGCAATACTTTCTCTATGGTAGAGTCTGGAAAGGCTACTCCTCATGTCGTTGTCTTCCTAAGTCCCAGATGTGGTGAAGAATGCTCATCAGATGTGTTACTACAGAGTGCTTTTGGATTGAGATGAGGGAGGGAAAACGGCTGAACTCACTCAAATGTGGTCATTTTCCTGGTCTAGGTCACAGCCAGGCAGCACAGTCCTATGGGCACAATATCTTCACTTGCCACGTTTCTATCAAAATGAAAGTATCTTTCTTGACTGTGGAAAACATGGGGGTGGGGGAGGGGAGGGTCAAGTAATAGCAAAAGGAGTACTGGGAGTTGCCTGAGCTTCCAGTCTGGTTTCCCCAAATGTTTTCAATCCATTTAATTTATGATAGTAAACACCTTTCTGCCTAACCAGCCATAATGACTTTTCTCAGATCCAACTGATTCAGTGATAAACCTATAGAGAAAAAATAAATACACTTTTCCATGTTTGAGCTTACCAGGATGCTGTCCCTGGTGTTTACACCTCCATATCCCACTATGCATTTCATCTTCCCTTTGCCTCACTGGCGATCCAAGTGCAGGTAATGCTTCACATGACTGTGATCCCTAGAACTTCATCCCGATGACTGTTGAAATCTCTGAGTTTTACCAGTGGAAATGGCAATAAATAGAAACATTCCAGAAGGTCCCCTAGGTTCCATATTTTCTGTACTTCCTCTCTAAAATATGTAAAATCAATTATGTTTGCTCTTGCTTTTATGGACTATATCTATGGCCCCAGCACACACCCTAATGCCCTGTGTTGACAGTTTATCCAGTATTTTATTAAATGTAAATGGTCACATGCTTATCGTATAATTTCTTCCAATTTCATGGAATAATTTCACATCAAGTCTTTGGATTAAGAGCCATCAACCAGAAAACCACAGCCCTGAGTAAATAGAAACAGAATATTTCAAGCTGTTCATTTGACGTAACAATGATAAGTCTGCAGCTCATTTTCAAGATATAAATATTCTGTTTACGGGAGTAAAAGCACCATTCACACAGTTACTGTTTCAGAGCCTCCACCACATCTGACAGCACAGCAATTCAATAGCACAAGGGTTTGTGTGCCAGCTTTGCTTGACTAATAATGGGTTTTTCTCTGTCTATAGGGAAAGCACATGACAAGAGCATGAGCTACACTTCACTTCACTTTTTTTGAGGTTAATAAGTTGCTTGATCCAAACCTATATTATGGAAGAACTTCCTGACTCTGATGAAAGCACTTGGAAAATCCTCAAATAATATTTTATGCAGAAATATAACTGAAAAGAAAGGCAAATTCATATATAGGAAAATAACCAGTGCCCTCCTCATGTTACATGAGGTCTACTAGTATCACCCGACACCAGCTGTTAGTCTGAACCCTGATGTGTGGTGCAATGTTAGGGGTTCAGGAGATGTCATTCTTCTTGACAAATTAGGTGTTCAGAAGAGCCAGTAGCCCTGTATGTCTCAGTTAGTTGAAACTCATATTATTGAGTCCCCACAGGGACCTCCATAACATTGGTTCAGGAGACACCTTGGAAACCTGGGAAAGGTGATTGACTGAAGTCCATCTGTTGAATCATCCTCATTATTAAAAGCCTCCTGCTCATTAATGGCATTTCGATTAATATTCGCTTGGAAAGCATGTTTTTATTTTGGCTCATTTTTGAAACGTCTAGTCATAGTTCTTCCTAAATCACTTTGTCTGCAATCATCCTGTTGCATTTCTTTTAAGGGCTGATGATCTGTCAAAAGCAACAGCCAATATTATTACATTGCTATTCTCTTTGCAACGTGATCATCAGATGTAACCCTTGCAGATTAACCACTGTTATGATTTTTACATTTCCAGGGATTCCTTGACAATGGCACTGATGTGACTCCATCCCGCATCCATCATTGTGAGAATTCTATTTGACAAATCATCATTGTGGGTGTGAACATAATGGAGACATTTATAGGATGCAATGGTTAATATTCAACATTAGTCAAAATTGACTCTAGTCCTACCCTTGGAGCTCTACTGAGTTGGAAAATATTTTAGATAGGGACAATCATTTCACAGTTTTAAAAATAAAGGGTAAAAGAAATTTTCTGTAGCAAGACTATGAACTATATGTAGCCAGAATACCCTTTTTAATGGAATACAACAAAAATTATTTAAACGTATTTAATTTAAATAAGTGTATAACTATGCATATATAATAAACATACTTAAATATAAATATTATACATATATATTTGTAGCCAACATTTTATCAGATAAATATATGTAACTTATATGTATCTTATACACATATGTGCACATTGTCCATAAATAAGGTAAATTTTAATTTTTATTGAATACTAGTTTTAATTTTGTCTTTTTCTCTTAATAACTTCATAATTTAATACTAAATATTCACATTTACACAACCAACTTAAAAAAAAATCATGTGTGTAGGTAGAGGTGTAAATACTGTATCAGTAAGTCTTTATGCATTAATAATTGGTAACTGGTTAAATACACAACTCAGTGGTTGATAACAGTAAACATTTGTTTTCGTGTTCATGGATGCTCATGTTCACAATCATCTGGCTGATCAAGAAAGGGCTCAGCTGAGTGGTTTCTCTGCAGGGCCCTGAGCTCATCTTCAGCCTACAGATATCAATTGTCTGAGGACAAGGCTGAACAGCAGTGACTACACATGACACAATATTCTTATGGCAGGTCACAGGAATGAGCAACGTCCCAAACAAAACTGCACAGTTGAATTTAAGTCCAATAATTTCTAACATAGCTTCACATATTTTAAATATATTCCTTTACTTCAATGAGTACAAATTTTCAAGTAAATGTTTACTCCATTTAATTATGGAGGTGTTTGATCATTCCATGGACAAATAATTATGTTTTCAACCTTTACAATCCTGAAAATATTTGCAAATGTAAATTTGCATTAGTAAGAAAATAAAGCTTGATGTGTTTTCAACACGTGGCTTTAAATTTATATATATTTTAATGGCCTCAGTGGGGGAAAATCATTTTAACTTATGTAAATATCCCTTTTTGCCACTCTTGTGTCCTACAGAGTTGCCCAATAAGAGATCCTTCCATGAGATTTGGAAATCAGAAAAGAATGACTCAATATTCTCCATTGGTACCTAAGGCAGACACAGGAACAGAGGTGAGGACTGGTGAAACACTTGGAAAGATGCCATAGGAAGATGAGAACAACACCCCCACCCCTAAGCTTCCAGACAGGACTGAGGACCACATGGTTAGATAGCCCATACTTCAAGGGCAGAGGCATTCTGTTTTCTGAGGGAGCGCCATTGAATCCTGCTTCTAATATCAACTTTCCTGACTACTGTATCCTTGGCTTTGAAAGGTTGCAGTCTGAATGTTAATCATAGGCATTGGTTCATTCTTGTTATACCCAACAGAGCCAAGAAACCCAGTGGAGAAAGGCACTCAGGGTGTAAAATATTGTTTCTAGAATGCAATTGAAATAGGCCCTGTTATCCCATGGGTCTAAGGTTTGTGGTTTTTTTAATAAACAGAAATTGACTCCCCTAGTCTTCAAACTCAAGATAGTTACATTCGTCTTATCTGAGTTCTTTTTTCAGTAAACCAACCATCAAGCCTCCCAGACACTATCAAGGAGCTGAAACATACATATCACTGAATCCGGACAGTGAGACATCAGAACCTTCACCCATTATGATTGCATAACTGACCTCTTGCTTCCTGTTGATCAAATTATCTTCCTTACTCCTCCCAAATTCCTGTTTTCCCACATTTCATCCATGTTATATAAACTCTTAGTTTTAGTTGGTTAGGGAGATACATTCGCAAATGGTGTCCCATCTCCTCGGCTGCAGCACCTGATTAAAGCCTGTTTCTTGGCAATACTTGTTTTAATGATTGGCTTTATGTGTGGTGAGCTGCAGGATCTACACTGAATCCCCGGCATTTCAGTAAGAAAATTCTCTGCAACGTTCACTGCTTTGGCTTCTTGTAACCTGAATTCACATTTAACTGCAACTTCTGAGATAACTTGATATAATTCTAGGATTCACTTTGTCCACCACTGCTTACCAGTCTGAGCTTGCCAGCTCCCAACCCTTCCTAGTGCCAATGAACTTTCTCAAAGTGCAATAGGTAATATTTTCCCTTTTTCATAAAACGCTAACCTTCTCTTTGTTCTTCCAATGTATTGAAGACCACTGAGTTTTCCTGTATGTCCAATTTGGCAAATATTTCTTTGCAAATAAAACATTAAATTTAGAGATTCAGCTCTACATTTTATTTAGACTTCAGTAGTTTAGGCTCTAATTTTCTGTATTACGACAATTCCTGCTTAGAATATCTATAGTGGCTTCTTCTGTGTTACATGAATTCCAACTGAAGCCCTAAACTAGACTCCTCAGGTGTCATGATCTCTGCCTTTATTAAATCATGAGAGGCATTCTATGTCTGTGAGGCTGGGGCTTAGAAAGAAAAAGGAATTGGGAAGCAGAGGTGGCTTCATGTCCCCCTCTACCAACACCATCAGAGTGTGGCTGCGTCTGAGGAACACTGTCAGCTGGTAGAGGCATCAGGAGGAGCAGCTCGGGCAGCCAGCCTCACACATGTGCTTCCCTGGGGGTTTTTGTTCGGGTGTGTAACACTGTGGGAGGGTCACTCTTATATTGTTGACAGTAATAGGTTGCAAAATCTTCAGGTTGCAGGCTGCTGATGGTGAGAGTGAATTCTGTCCCAGATCCACTGCCGCTGAACCTCGAGGGGACCCCACTTTGCAAATTGGATGCAGCATAGATCAGGGGCTTAGGGGCTTTCCCTGGTTTTTGCTGATACCAGGCTAACCAGCTGCTAATGCTCTGACTTGCCCGACAAGTGATGGTGACTCTGTCTCCTACAGATGCAGACAGGGAAGATGGAGACTGGGTCATCTGGATGTCACCTCTGGCACCTGAGAGTGGAAACATAAAAACAAATGTCCACACAATTAATCATGTTGTAAGAGAAGTTCCCTGAAGGGCCAGGTTGTATAGAGCACACTGGGCTAGGTAAATTCCTGGTGTTCTCCTTCCTTACCTGGGAGCCAGAGCAGCAGGAGCCCCAGGAGCTGAGCAGGGACCCTCATGTCCATGATGTGTACTGACTGGGTCTGATTTCTGCATGAAGTGTGACCAGCCTATTAATAAATCTTCACGGCAGGAGGATGTGCTCTGGGAACATGCAAATGAGCAGGGGATGGGGCAGACTGAGCACAGCTGCAGGACTGGCTCATCTCAGTAACTCAGCACCAGCTCAGTATCCCCAGGTGTCCCAGGTAAGACCAGGGTAGCACAAATTTGTCTGCAGCAAATGTGTTTCTACTGGAGAGTAGTTTGTTATGAGAAACATTTTTTATGTATTTTTTTGAAAATTTGAAATATTCCTCAGGAGTTGATGGAGTAATGTATTTCATTGGCACATGGGGATTATTTAGGAGAATATTCTTGTTTGTAGGAAATACATAGTAAAATGTTAAATGGTACGATTTTCAGGTCTTGAAAAGACTCTCATTAGATTCTGGTTACGGAAGGAGGTACTTTATCCTGTACTTGCAACATTTCTGTGAGTTTTAACATTGTTCCTTTCCAAAATATTAAAAATAAAATTAATTGACAAGATGCTATACATATTTTTCAGTATTAGGTAATGGTGTTATGCCATTGTTCTTACCACTATAAGATCAAGCAATTTACTACAGATACACAGAGATGATACCATGCTTCCTCAATGCAGGCTGCATTGAGGAACTCACACATCCACCATTATCAAGACCTACAGGTCTCCTTAATACCCAGATACTAAGTGCACTGCACCTTATTCTTGTTTTGGGCAACTTCATAGTCTACCTTCTTTTCTGTCATTGAATATTATTTTCCAAAGTTCTTCTCTCTTATTGAGGGTGGCAAATGCATGGAGAATGTCCCTTCCATGCACCATCAATGCCAGTTTCTTCTTTCAATTTTTATCAGGGACATCATCCTGACCCAGACACCAGCCTCCCTGTTAACATCTTTAGGAAAGAGACAATCTCTTATCAAGCAATTGCCTATGGAGAAATTGGTTGGATCCAGATGAAACTGGACACGATTTGCACTCGTTGTATCTCACATCTCTAATGTGCCAAAAATGTTCCAGCCTGGCTCAGTAGCAGGGGAAGTGGATCCAACTACATCAGCATCAGTGCACTGCAGTGGCTGCACAAAATTTTACTGATGCCTGAGTAGAGGAGCAAAATCACAGTGCTGTAGCCCATGCAGAAACCTTCCTGCTGCTTTGTAAGCAGCCTGAAGTTTAAGGGAACTTGCTTATATTGGAAGAAAGGAAGAAAATTCCAATTGTCCTCTAAATGTTTGCTGAAAATGAACTGACAAAAGAAAGACTAATAAGAGAAAAGTCAAACAAAATTCACTTAAAGTGCAGTGGGATATCATAGTGGGGTGATTACCCAGATAACTCAATGAGATTCAGTTGTTCATATTTCCTTTCTAGCAAAGAGGGAATTGGGAAGTGTAGGCAACCTGGAGAGAATAGATGAGAATAGAAGTGCATCCTCAAAAGAACAGGTAATAGCCTGTCTGGATAAAGCATCAACTTCAGTCTCTTCTAATTTGATTCCTATTTTGTGTTAATCTTCCCTGACATAATATTTCCCAGGAAGAATTTTCTTGACAATCAGTTTCCTTCTGGAGAAGCTGCTTATAAGCAGATAAAGGAGTGAGATAAAGGATTGAAGTGAGCATATCCCAACAGCTAAAACTCACAAGTTAGAGGACTCACAAGTCAGACTCTGACTAAGTCTAAGATTTTGTCCAGCTCTCTTGCTTCACAAAAATACCTTGTTATTTTTTAAATTTTACTTTAGAGAAGGACAGTTTTGGGGAATATATTAATTTTTGGTGGAATGAATAATGTCCCCACCCCAAAAGATGTCCATGTCCTCGTCTCTGGAACCCGTGTTATAGGAGTTATCAAGAAATTATTTTAGGCAGATGGAGAGGAAAAGGCATCCTTGGTAAGGTTTTGTTTCTTTTAAAGCAACTCCAGAACTGTTTCTTGTCTAGTAGGAAAGCCCTGGCTCTTACAGCCAGGCTGGCAAGCTTTGATATGCAAATGAAGGCCATGAAAAACTGGGTCCACCCTAACATGGCTATTCCTACCTTCTTCTTCCTTGTCCCTACATGTGCCTGGCAACATGGCTGCCCCCACATATCCCCATGTGCATAGAACATTATGGTGCCCTACTTGTGCATATTAAAAGGCTAGGGTGGGAGGGCCAGTTTTTTCTCAGGCTATGTGAATAACATGCCTGGTCAAACCAACCCCTTGAGCCCTATGCAAATCAGACACCACCTCCTTCATTCTCCTCATATAAGCAGCCACTTTTCCACCACACATGGAATTTTCTCTTTGTTCGAATCCCCTATCCCTCTGTCTCTGTACAGGGGAGCTGTTTAGCTGTTTTCTTCTTCCTTCCTTCTTGCATATTAAACTTTTCTCTCCTTAAAACCACTCCACGTTTTTCTGTGGCATTTTATCCAAAGCAGTGTGAGAGACCAAGAACCCTGGTGTTCCTCCAGCCATTGGAGCTGCATCATAAGGATTCTACCTTATGATAGATAGCAAAAAAGGACCTAGATAGATGTAAGTTAAGGACTTTGCAAATTAGCATCCTGGCTATCCAAATGAAATCAATACAATCACAAAGGTCCTTAAAATAGAGGAGGAGGATTGCAGTCAGAGAGAAGATGGGACAATGGGGAGGGATGTTGTTTGAGGAAGGAAGGGGCCACAGAACCGGAAATATGGGATCACATTGAATATAAGAAGCAGAGAATCCAGTTCTCTCCTCTGGAGCCTCCAGAAGGATTACAGCCCTACTGACACCTTAGCATTAGCTCAGTGAGACTTCTGTCCTCCAGAACTACAGGGTAATACATTTATGTTGTGTGAAGCCAATAAGACTGTGGTGATTTAAACAGCAGCGTTGGAAACTAATGCAAGGGGAAGAGATGTCTTTCAGCTCACTGAGCGCATGGTTGTCCTCTGTTCTTGGAAATATTTCCACCTTGTTATCTGGTGTCAGACAAGAGACAGAGAAAATTTTTTTCTGAGAGAAGGACTCATACAAAAATTCTTTTTAGCTAGAAAATCTCTTGGGAAAATCTCATGATTATCTCTTATATGATCTGGGTATCACAGAGTTTAGGGCTCAGAACTCACAGCACATGATAGGAGGAAGAGGGTTTTGTTAGTTTGTTTTCATATTAGGAGGGAACATTAGATTTTCAGGACACAATCTGAGAGGGACAGATTGAGTCAGAGCTATTGTAAGAGAAAGAGGAGATATGGAAGGAGTCAGAGCAATGAAACATGTGTCCGTGCTTCCAAATCTAAAATAAAGTCATTGATTTTAGAAGGTGAAGTAAAGCTCTTCACCTTCCATCCTCTTAGGAAGGATCAAATTCTTCCCAGAGTCCCTGCCCCTCCTTCGCTCCCCTGACATTGCACTGTGGAGCTAATCACATGTGCCCTTAATCCCTGCTCCTGTCCCGGGCTGGGAGAGACTCACTGTCCTCACCATGCCCAGCAGGATAGAGCTGGTGCCCTAGACAGCAAAGGAGAAGAGGATGGTTTCTGTGCAGGAGATAAGAGCTTTACCACACGTTACATTTCACTATAATTCTAAGTAAAGTTGTGCGGAGAGAAGAGAACATATGGGCAACTTTATCTGGTGGAGTTGGAAGAGGGCAGTTTCTGAGAATGACAATGAATTCACATTTCTAAATTTTCAGATGGCACATGCTAGCTTTAGTATTGTGGAAATGTGGACTTTGAGTTTAAGAACAAGACAGACTTTCAGATACTGCAATAAATGAGGAGACATTTGGAATAGGGTCCTTAGCCCAGGGCTAAGGTCAGGCTGGCAGTGCCTGAGAGCTGCCAGGCACTGGCCCTGGGCTGTGGAGGAAGCAGCTGCTCTCCTGAGCCACAGAGCTGAGAACCTGGGAGGAACCACACACCCTGGCTGCAGGGCTGCCTGGCAGGGGCTTCAGGGAAGGAAACTGCTCACAAATTCAGAGGAGCTGCATTAAGCATATATCCCCCAGCCTGGCAAGAATGAAAGTCTCAGAGACCCAGACCTTAGGGCTGGCGCTGGGTTCCTGGGCTGGCTGCTGTTAGCTCTGTCCTCCCTGGTGCTGAATGACTGGGACCCTGCTGGAGCCAAAGATGGAGGGTCAGCAAATGTCCTTAAAGTCTTTACTCAGCCAGACTCTATTCTGCTTGGAAAGAAAAGAAACACACGCTACACAAATAAACATAAAATTATGTGTATCTGTAATATGAATTTCTATTGTAAACTTTACATATTGGATACATATTTAAGAAATAAGTTGTATTTATATATTTGTATATACTATGTATTTATGAATAAATATGTGATGCATGTTTATATATAAAGAGATATAACTTTGGTTGCTAGTATAAGGTATAGTTTTAAACTTTAATAAATTGAACATGAACATTGAAAACGAGCACTGGATGCACCACCACATGGCCCCTCCTCACTCCAGTGCCTGAGGGTCATAAAGCTCAGGACCCTCTTCCATGTTCCCCCTGGGCTGAGAGAAGTGAACTGCCCATTGCTGAGGATCATGAGTGACCTGAGGGGGGTCTGTGGAATCACAGAGCAGCAGATGCCCAGGAAATGGATAGTGGGTCTGGGCCCTGAATGGAGGGACGTTTTGTTTCCAGAGCTCAGCATAGACAAGTCCTCCCCTGGTCATTTCTGTCAAACAAAGCAGCACATATGGCTCAGCGGCTGCATGATCACAGGGTGAAGCCCCTCCATGGCTCATTCCCAGCTTCCCTTCTGACTGGGGTGATGTGGGATCTCTCTGCCCAGCTTTCATGTCTCACCAGCTGCTGGGACTCTGTTGACAATGGCCTGTGTCTGCCCCACGCACAAGCTTCTCAATAGTTGCCATTTTACTTTTTGGTCTCCAATAACCACAACTTGCCAACCATGACCCTTCCACAGAGATTCGTAGAGTGGGGTCAGAACTATGGGTTCAGCAATGTGCCAGGGCATGTATGTAAGAGACACAAGGCATGGACAGCCCATGTCTGAAGTGAGGATGAATTTTCATCATGAATTGGGAGTAGGAGGTGGGAGAAAACATCCTGACATGCTCCGTGCAGTGATGCCCACAAGATACACTAGAGGTGCCCATAGAGGAGGTAGGAAGGGGATTTCAAGCAAAGAGGGGATGTGAATTCGGAGGTGTCCCCCAGCCTGTTCCCCTGAGAAGATTTCAGACATTTAGTAGCCCCTGGGCACTTTGAGAGACCGAGGAGAAAGGACCATGTAAGGCCAAGAATTTGATGCCAGCCTGGGCAACACAGGGAGACCCCATGTCTCCAAAACACACACACACACAATTTGTTAAAATGTGTGAAAAATAGCATCACAAAGTGATTATGTATGAACATTTGCTCAGAAAATTAGAAAACAAAGCAATGTCTTCTGAGCTAACAATACTATAATAAAGATGTTAATTTTTTAATTATAGTAATACAGAGAACATGAAATTGTCTATCTTAACCATTTCTAAGTGCAGTGCAATGCCATTAAATATATGCACATTGCTCTGCTATTATTACTGATACTAAATCCAGAACCGTTTTCATCTGAATAAAATTAATATCTATAACCTTTAAACAATACTCCCCCTCATTTCCTCTATCCCTACCCCCAGCAACCTCCATTCCAGTTCTGTCTCTATGTCATTGACATATTTGAAGCAGGTTCACTCTGCACTGGTTACCAACGTACTTGAGTGTGGGGAACACAACACCCCCACACAGCAAGTTACATGAAGTGGGTTTATTATTTACAGATAAGCAGCAAGGAAACACAAAAATCTTGGACTTATTATGGGTCAGTCCCTCAAGACACAGGAAAGCTATGTGGAGCTGATGGAGTTGGCTGTGTGTACCCCCCTTGCACCACAGCACAGGAACCCGGGAAAGCAGCCACTCCGGGTTTTATATCCTGAGCTAAGAAGACACACAGGCTAAAGTGCTAACAGACATCCTATTCTATGGGAAACTGGTATAGAGCACAGGTAGGTTGTTCTGCTCAGTTCCTCTCTATCTCAGGATGTTATGATTCCAGCACATTCTACAATTATTCTTGAGAACTCTTAAAATAAGCAAGAAAGTGGAGAGAATTAAGTCAGTCCAGGGTCATTGGAGAGCTGTCTTGCAATTACCTCACCACCTAGACATCCCCCTTAGCAAAGCTAGCATATTTCATATGCCCACCAACTTCCCCTGAACTGGAGGCGGAAGTTTATCTTTTCAGATTGATGAAGCACCTTGACTAATACAACCTCAATGCAGATTATTAAGCCATAGTGAGAGTACATTTCACTGGGCCACGAAAAGCTAGTACCACTCTTGTAGGGTCCAGCCCTATGGGGCTTAGTGGGTGTTCTCCTCGTGTGTGGAGATGAGAGACTGTAATAAAGAAAGACACAAGACAGATAAAGAGAAAGCAGCTTGGCCTGGGGGACCACTACCATGAAGACGTGGAGACTGGTAGTGACTCTGGACGGCTGGGCACACTAATATTTATTACATACGAGACAAGGCGGGCAGGTTAAGGAGGGTGGATCTTCTAAGTGATTGATAAGGTGAAGCAAGTCACATGATCATAGGACAGGGGGCCCTTCCCTTTTTAGGTAGCCGAAGCAGAGAGAGAGAAGACAGCATACATCAGCGTTTTCTTCTACACACTTATAAGAAAGATCAAAGACTTTAAGACTTTCAGTATTTCTTCTACCGCTATCTACTACGAACTTCAAAGAGGAACCCGGAGTATGGGAGGAACATGAATGTGGACAAGGAGTGTGACCATTGAAGCACAGCACCACAGGGAGGGGTTTAGGCCTCCGGATGACTGCGGGCAGGCCTGGATAATATCCAGCCTTCCACAAGAAGCTGGTGGAGCAGAGTGTTCCCTGACTCCTCCAAGGGAAGGAGACTCCCTTTCGCGGTCTGCTAAGTAAAGGGTGTCTTCCTAGACACTGGCATTACTGCTTGACCAAGGAGCCCTCAAGTGGCCCTTATGCAGGTGTGACAGAGGGCTCACCTCTTGCCTTCTAGGTCACTTCTCACAATGTCCCTTCAGTACTTGACACTATATGCTTCGGTTATTCCTAGGTTATATTAGTAATGTGACAAAGAGTAATATTAAAAGCTAATGATTAATAATGTTTATAATAATGATTGATAATTGTCCATGATCATCTCTATATCTAATTTGTGTTATGACTATTCTTATTCTAACTATTTTCTTTATTCTACTGAAACAGTTTTGCCTTCAGTCTCTTGCCTCGGCACCTACATAATCTTTTGCCCACACACTGGCAGGAGGGTAAGACTCCCCAAAGCAGTGACTTAGATGTTAAGAAGTGAAAGGGAGATCTTTCAGATGCCCTATTCTCTGCAGCCAGTGAGCCTGCTTTAGGATCACCTCTACTTGTATTTCTAGGATACCTGACGTGTTTATCCAGGTACAGCAGGCAGTGTTGGGTGTTGGTAATTGTGTGGAAAGTCTCCATTGGGTTCTGTGAGAATGTGCCCATTGTCATGTTGATTGGGCAGTTGTTTCTTGGTCAGAGTGAAGTCTCATGGGGTATCCAAAAACATGACATAAATTCCTGTCAAAGGTCACCAAAGCCCCAGCATCTAATTGAGTGACATACATTTAGCTGTCCAGGAAGCAAGCTATGGCCATAGTCCTTTTCCCTACACAAGGGATCCTTTAATAGTTCTGCCACTCAGTTGCTATTTTCCTGACCAGAAGGCTGGGTTGTTGGCAATGGCCCATGATTTAGTGGAAATGGAGCAAAATATAGTGTTGGGGGCAGCCTGCATGGCTACTATCATTTCATGAAGTTTGGCCCATTGGGTAGAATGTCCATGTTCAGTGTCAGTCAAAAGATGCCATCCTCTGGCTGGATGGTGGCCACACCCAGTGGACCCACTGGCATGTGTTTTGTACAATCATCAGGGCCCCATGCCATACTGACATAGGCATATCTCTGAATCTTTGGCTCATTGTGGCCAAAGGAGAAACAAAATTGTCCCCTATGGGTCATTTGTTCCCTTCTAGGAAGCTTGCTCTTTGTTTATGGGCATTCATCCATTTGCACATGGATCCTGTGGGAACTGGGTTAGGGCAAATTCTGACTGTATCATTTCCATTTAAAAATTTGGATCTGTTGGGCCTGTCCAGTTTTATTGATTGTGTTTGTAGGCACCAAAGTGAGAATGGCTAGTTAAGGTAGCAGCGTCATCCCTGATGCTCTAGCTATGAGATACTTAGCCCCTATCAGTTTCCTACAGCAAGCAAGAAGTTGCCATTCAAAAGAGGCACAACTGGTGGCTTCTGTTGCCACAGGCTCCAGTCAGCATATATAGAAATAGTGGACACCTGGATTTCCATCGAGCAAGCAGGCTCTAAATGTCTTAAAGAAGTGCCTCAGTCATGCCTTGTTGAACAGATTCCAAGGGTACCATTGCAAAGGGCCTCATTCAAGGATGGCAACTTTGTTTGTGATTTTGACTAACATGACCAAAAGAACACCCAGGTAAGGTTTCTACTGTCCCCAGTACCCAAAAATACCTACTAGCTTCTGGGTCTCCATCTTATTAGTGGGTGCCACCAGGACCAACAATGATTAATTATACCTGGGATACCTCCTTGGTTTCTTTTTCAGGTGGCCTTGGCATTCAGCCTTCAACAATCCATCACTGGTCTGCCAGACTGGGTTGTTCCATTGTGACACCAGGCTTTGTGACATTTTAATCTTTTTGTAGCAACTATTAAATTAACTAGGTAGTGTTCCGATCTTCATTGAATATGCAGTCCTGCTTTGTGAACAATACTCTGGGACATGGAAAGCTTAGGTTGCAGGCAGGAGTGGATATGCCCCACTGTCATTCCTTGAATACTTAGCTATGAGTGCGGATAGCCCCTCAGGCAGCAGTGATGTTCTGTGGCACAGCAGCAAAATGTCAGTACCTCTATTGCACTCTGCAGTGAGAACCATGGTCACCAGCACCCAACATGGCCCAAAGGGAATGGTCCACATGCAGATCAGCACACAAGCACATACTCACCATGGGCTCTGCATTTGTCCTGACACCTTCTGATGTCTTCAGTTTAATTTTTTCCAGGAGGACCTGGTAATATTGTCAGGTGGATTACAGCATACAAAAATCCCAGAATAGTCTGAATTCTTTTTTTTTTTTTTTCACCTTCTATCTTGAGAGGAATATAGGGCCGGTAGCCTCTGGTGGAGACCTTGGCCCTATTCCTAACTGTGCCATTCAGACAAAGACATTTGGGTCTGCAATGTGGCTTAACCAAACAAACACACCGACCAGGCTGCATAAGACTTCCCTGGTATTTTTCCATGTCTCTTTTATAGAGAGTGAGCCTCCTTTTCTGTGATGGCCATTGTTGTTCATTTTGGTTCTTTCTCAGATGCTTCAGGGACTATTGAGATTATCTTTCTTGTTTCATCTTGGGTGACTCAAGGTCCATCTGATTACCCATGTTTTGAGCTCTCTTGCCCCAGGAATGAGCAATCATGCAACTGTCTAACAACTAGAAAATTTTGAACCCCATTCCTATTTCCACATTCTTTTCTCTCTGTCTCAATTCAGTCAGCCAGCTGATCCATATTAATGGGAGGAGGACAAATGTCCCATTTATTCTTCCTCTGCATTAAACATCAATCTGCATGTCCAGGCCTTGCATCCCCAGGCTGATGTCTCTGCCCTGGGCCAGGTACTGGAGAGTATTGTTCCTCCAACTTCACCATAAGCCATGGTTTCCTCAAATCAAACCTTCTCACTGCACCAATTTTGCCCAGAAGTTTTGCTGTGCACTGGTTGCCAACTTACCCAAATATAGTGAGACAGAACACCCATGCACAACCAGTTACACGAAGTAGATTACTACTTACAGAGAGTCAGCATGAGAGAGCACAAAGCTGTCAGGGCCTGATTGACTCTAGACCATGCATACCCAACAAGGACTGCAGCTGAGGGACCCTGGAATGCAGCCCACCCTGGGTTTTATGTCTTGGAATCACATGACACACTGGGCTAGAGTGTTGAGTGAATTCCTGTTTCTAGTAGGGACAGAAACAGAGTCCAGGCTATTTTGGCCAATCTTGTCCTATCTCAGAATGTTACATTTCCAGAACATTCTACAGTTATTCCTGAAAACTACTAGCAAGAAAGGGAAGGATACTGGGTTGATTCATGACTAAATGGAAACTGTTCTGCAAATACCAAAGTGAAATCATAACTCAGTATTTTTGAGACTGGGTTATTTCACTTAGTGTAATGTCCTCTAGTTTCATCCATGTTGTAGCATGTGTCAGAATTTCCCTCAATAATGTGCTTCTGTATGTATATACCACCTCTGGATTATCAGTTCTTTCCTTTGTGAACATTTGCATTTCTTCTACCTTTTGGCTATTATGAACAATTTGGTTCTGAATGTGAGCATACAAATATCTCCTCAAGTTAATATCTTCAATTATTTGGAGATATGTCCAAAAGTGTAATTGCTGAGTTATATAGTACTTCTATTTTTAATTCTTTGAGGAATCGCCATCTGGTTTCCCACAGCAGGTGAGCCATTTACATCACCACGACAGTGTCCACAGGAGTTCCATTTCCCTCAATTCTCACCAACACTGGTCTTTTTCTGTTGGAAAAAAATCCTAATACATGTAAAGTGGGGTTTGTTTTTATTTTTCTAAGGATTAATAACATTGAGCCTTTTTTCCTACTCTAGTTATCTAATTATCTCTAAAGAATCTTCTTTAGGGAAATGTCTATTCATGTACTTTCCTCATTTTTAATCAGGTATTTTATTTTTACTGCTGACATGTAGGACTTATTTTTGTATAGTAGATATTATTAACCCCTTATCAGATATATGACTTACAAATATTTTCTTCTATTCCACATGTTGCATTTTCACTGTGTTGATTATGTCTTTTGATGCACATTTTAAATTTTTATGTAGTCCAATTTATCTTCTTTTTTGCTTTTGCCTGTATTTTGGTGTTAAAGGTGTTAGTATTTAAATGTCTATAAATACTGACTTACTATGCTGAGAAGGTCACAATCCACCATCTCTCTGATGGTGGAGCTAAGAGTGTTACACTCTCACATTTTGTACCAGGGCACAGTGCAGCTACGTGAGAACCCAGTGACTTTCCCGAGCTTATTTGTCTTGCATTTTTGGTGACATGGATTGTTGTTCACATTGGCTTTCTCTGGCAGGTCCACCTGAAAAGCATTATATTTAGCAAGAAAAAAGGAGACAGTGAATGATGTCAGTGTGGACTGTGTATATTCCCTGTTGCAAATGTCAAATCCAGGAAGCATAAAAGGATTTACCAGAGATATTAAATTCCTTACAAATTGCTGAAAAGCCTTAAGGAACAGCCTCCAGGCAAAGCCTCTGGAACACTTTCAAGAATGGCACTGCTGGCACAGGCTGGGGAGGAGCTCCTGCTGCCTGAGACTCCACATTCAAGCCCTCTCTTGCAGGTAAGAGAGCAACTCTTCTCACTACTGCCCCCAGAAGGACAGCCGCTCTGCTATCAGCTACTAGAGACCTGACCCCTTTCTCTGTAGCCCTGCCTGTGTTGATTACATCTTCATTTCAGTCTCATGTAGATTCATCTGTTTTCAAGGCTACAGGGTTTATTTCTGCCCAAGTCCATCCTGTGGCTTTCTATCATAAATATACATCTTTCTGCACTTGAATTTCTAGGCATTACTAGTATCAACCACAATATGCTACAATCTAACATAAATATTTTCTTTACAAAGAACATCATGCTACCCATGTAGCATTGTGCTCCCCAAAATGTGGGGAAAATCCAATCTGTTCAGCCCAACACCATCCAGGAAAAAATGATCTTCTCTCATGAGCCATTAATCTGTGTACATATTATTTAATATGTGGTCTAAATTATAAAGGTGGCTAAAAATAGCACTTTGATTTTTTTAAAGAAAGGATGTATTGAAAAGACTAAATTATTTAACTTACATATGTGAATGACTCATTTCGTTATTGTCACCAGCTTCTTTCGTATTGATTTTATTCTCTAGTTTCTGGCAACACTTTCTCTAGGGTAGAGTCTGGAAAGGCTACTCCTCATGTCCTTGGCTTCCTAAGTCCCAGATGCGGTGAAGAATGCCCATCAGCTGTGTTACTACAGAGTGCTTTTGGACTGAGATGAGGGAGGGGACGTGCCTGATCTCACTCAAATGTGCTCAATTTCCTGGTCTGGGTCACAGCCAGGCAGCCCAGTCCTGTGGGTACAGTGTCTTCACTTGCCATGTTTCTATCAAAATGAGAGTATCTTCCTTCACTGTGGAAAACACGGGGTGGGCAGGGTCAGGGAATAGCAAAAGGAGTACTTGGAGTTCCCTGAGCTGCCACTGGTTTCTCCAAATGTTTTCAATCCATTTAGTTCATGGTAATAAACACCTTTCTACCTAACCAGTCATAATTGCTTTTCTCAGATCCAACTGATTCAGTGATAAATCTAAAGAGAAAAAATAAATACACTTTTCCACGTTTAAGTTGACCAGGAATGTTTCCACCTCCATACCCCACTATGCGTTTCATCTTCCCTTTGCCTCACTGGCGATCCAAGTGCAGAGAATTCTTCACATGACTGCGATCCCTAGAACTTCATCCTGATGACTGTTGACGTCTTCTCTGAGTTTTACCAGTGGAAATGGCAATAAATAGAAACATTCCAGAAGGTCCCCTAGGGTGCATATTTTCTGTACTTCCTCTCTAAGATATGTAAAAATCAATTCTATTTGCTCTTGCTTTATATGAACTATATCTATGGCCCTAGCACACAAACTAACACCCTGTGTGGACAACTTATCCAGTACTGTATTAAGTCTAAATGGTCACGTGCTTATCATATAATTTCTTCCAATTTCATGGGATAATTGTCATGTCAACTCTTTGGATTAAGAACCATCAACCAGGCCAGGCGTGGTGGCTCACGCCTGTAATACCAGCACTGTGGGAGGCAGAGGCAGGCAGATCACTAGGTCAAGAGATCAAGACCATCATGGCCCACATGTTGAAACCCCGTCTGTAATAAAAATACAAAAATTAGCTGGGCTACAGGTGGTGTACCGCTGTAGTCCCAGCTACTTGGGAGGCTGAGGCAGGAGAATAGCTTAAACTTGGAAGGCGGAGGTTACAGTGAAGCCGAGATGGCGCCATTGCACTCCAGCCTGGCAGCAGAGTGACAGTCCGTCTTAAAAAAACAAAAAAGAACCATCAACCAGAAAACCACAGCCCTGAGAAAACAGAAATAGAGTATTTCAAGCTGTTCAGTTGGTGTAACAATGATAAGTCTACAGCTCATTTTCAAGATATATATATTCTGTTTAAGGGAGTAAAAGCACCCATCACGGTTAGTGTTTCAGAGCCTCCACCACTTCTGATCGCATAGTAATTCAACAGCACAAGGGTTTGTGTGGCAGCTTTGCTTGACTAATAATGGGTTTTTCCCTGTCTATAGGGAAAGTTGCACCTGTGCACAAGACAAGATCATGAGCTACACTTCGCTCTTCTTTTTTGAGGTAAATAACTTGCTTGATCCAAAGCCATATTATGGAAGAATTTCCTGATTCTGATGAACACCCTTGGAAAATCCTCAAATAATATTTTATGCAGAAACATAACTGAAAAGAAGGGCAAATTCATATATAGGAAAATAACCAGTCCCCTCCTCATATTACATGAGGTCCACTAATATCACCTAATACCAGCTGTTAGTCTGAGCCCTGATGTATCATACAATGTTAGGAGTTCTTCTTGACAAATTAGATGTTCAGAAGAGCCAATAGCCCTGTAGGTCTCAGTTAGTTGAAAGTCATATTATTGAGTCCCCACAGGGACCTCCATAACATTGGTTCATGATTCTCCCTGGGAAAGCGGGGAAAGGTGACTGACTGAAGTCCAGGTGTTGAATCATCCTCATTATTAAAAGCCCCCTGCTCATTAATGGCATTTTGATTAATACTTAGTTAGAAAGCATTTTTTTGGATTATGGCTCATTTTTGAAACATCTCGTCATAGCTCTTCCAGAATGGTTTTGTCTGCAATCATCCTGTTGTATTTCTTTTAAGTCCTGATGATCTGTCAAAATCAACAGCCAATATTATTAAAATGCTCTCCTCTTTGCAATGGGATCATCAGATGTAACCCTTATAGTTTACCCATGGTTAGGATTTTTACATTTCCAGGGCTTCCTTGACAATGGCACTGATGTGACTCCATCCAGCATCCATTGTTGTGAGAACTCTATTTGGCATATCATCATTGTGGGCATTAACATAATGGAGATTTTCATAGGATGCAATGGTTAATATTCAACGTTAGTCAAAATTTCTTCTAGTCCTACCCTTGGAGCTCTACTGGGTTGGAAACATATTTTCGTGTAAGGACAACCATTTGGTAGAGTTTTAAAAATAAAGGCTACCAATAAATTTTCTGTGGCAAGAGTATGAACTATTTGTGGTCCAGAATACAATTTTTTATGGAATGTAACAAAAATTATTTAAATGTATTCAATGTAGATAATAATATTACAAATAGGCTTATATTGCATATATAATAGAATAAACACACTTAAATATGAATACTATATTTATTTGTAGCCATTTTAACAAATAAATATATATTTACTTGTACATATCTTACATACATTTATGCACATTTTTCCACAAATAAGGTAAATTTTAATTTTTATTGAAATATTAGTTTTAATTTTGTCTTTAATTTTCTTTTAATAACTTTATAATTTGATTACTAAATATTCACATTTATACCACCAATTTAAGAACAAATATGTGTGTATATATAGGTAGAGGTGTAAATATTGTATCAATAAGCTTTTATGCATTAATGATTGGTAACTGGCTAAATACACAACTCAGTGACTGACACAGTAAACATTTGTTTTCACGTTCATGGATGCTCATGTTCACAATAATCTGGCTGATCAAGGAAGGGCTCAGGTGAGTGGTTTCTCTGCATGGCACTGAGCTCATCTTCAGGCTATACATATCAATTGCCTGAGGACAAGGCTGAACAGCAGTGACTACACATGACTCAAGATTCTTCTGGCAGGTCACAAGAGTGAACAACATCCCAAACCAAACTGCACAGTTGAGTTTAAGTCCGATAATTTCTAACATAGCTTCACACATTTTAAATATATTCTTTTATTTCAGTGAGTATAAATTTTTAAGAAAATGTTCACTCCATTTAATTATAGAGGTGATTGATCATTCTATGGACAAATAACTATGATTTCAACTTACAGAATTGAAAATATTTGCAAATGTAAATTTGCATTAATAAGAAACTGAAGCTGGATGTGTTTTCAACATGTGGCTTTAAATATAATTTTTGAAATGGCCTCATGGGGGAAAATTCATTTTAAGTTACATAAATATCCCTTTTTGCCGCTCTTTTGTCCTATAGAGTTGCCCAATAACAGGTCCTTCCATGACATTTGGAAGTCAGAAAAGGATGACTCAATATTCTCCATTGGTACCTAAGACAGACACAGGGACATGGATGAGGACTGGAGAAACACCTGAAAATATGCTGTAGGAAGCTGAGAGCATCAGCACCCCCACCCCTAAGCTTCCAGACAGGACTGAGGACCACGCGGTTAGATAGCCCATACTTTAGGGGCAGATGCATTTTGTTTCCTGAGGGAGCACCAGAGAATCCTGCTTCTAATATCAGCTTTCATGACTACTATATCCTTGGCTTTGAAAGGTTGCAGTGTGAACGTTAATTGTAGGAATTGGGTCATTCTTGTCATACCCAACAGAGCCAAGAAACCAGAGGAGAAAGGCACTCAGGGTGCAAAATACTATTTCCAGAATGCAATTGAAATAGGCCCTATTATCCCATGGAAGTAATGTTCATGGTTTTTTGAATAAACATAGAAATTGACTTCCCCATTCTTAAAACTCAATATAGTTACATTTGTCTTATCTGAGTTCTTTTTTCAGGAAACCCACCAAGAGGCCTCCAGATACTATCAGAGAGCTGAAACTTACATATCACTGAATCAGGACAGTGAGACATCAGAACCTTCACACATTGTGATTGCCTCACTGACCTTCTGCTTCCTGTTGACCAAATTATCTTCATTACCCCTCCCTAATTCCTGTTTGCCCACATTTCTTCCCTGCTATATAAACCCCTAATTTTAGTTTGTCAGGGAGATACATTTCAGAATGGTGTCCCATTTCCACAGCTGCAGCACCTGATTAAAGCCTGTTTCTTGGCAGTATTTGTTGTCTTAGTGATTGGTTTTATATGCGGTGAGCAGCAGGATCTACACCAAATCCCTGGTATTTCAGTAACAAGATTCTCTGCAAGCTTCACTGCTTTGGCCTCTTGTAACCTGAAATCAAATTCACCCCCAACTTCTGAATAACTTAACATAATTCTAGGATTCAGTTTGTCCATCACTGCTTACCATTCTGAGCTTGCCAGCTCCCAAACCTTTGTGGAGCCAATAAACTTTCTCAAAGAGCAATAGGTAACATTTTCTTTTTCATGAAACTCTAACCTTCTCTTTGTTCTTCCAACATATTGAAGACCATTGAGTTTTTCTGTATGCTCCTTTTAGCAAATATTTCTTAGCAAATAAAACATTAAATTTAAGATTCATCTCTATATATTTACTTAGACTTCCATTGTTTATACTCTATTTCTCTGTATCAAGACAATTCCTGCTTAGAATATCTATAGTGGCTTCTTCTCTGTTATTTGAATTCCAACTGAAGCCATAAACTAGACTCCTCAGGTGTCATGATCTCTGCCTTTATTAAATCAGGAGAGGAACTATTATGTCTGTGCACCTGGTGCTGAGAAGGAAAAAGAAATTGGGATGCAGAGGTGACTTCACATCCCCCTCTACCAACACCATCAGAGTGTGGCTGCATCTGAGGAACACTCTCAGCCGATGGAGGAATCAGGAGGAGCAGCTGGGGCAGCCCAGCCTCACATGTCTACTTCCCTGGGGGTTTATGTTTGGGTTTGTAACACTGTGGGAGGGTAACTATTATGCTGCATACAGTAATAAGTTGCAAAATCTTCAGGCTGCAGGCTGCTGATTGTGAGAGTGAATTCTGTCCCAGATCCACTGCCGCTGAACCTTGATGGGACCCCACTTTGCAAACTGGATGCAGCATAGATCAGGAGCTTAGGGGCTTTCCCTGGTTTCTGCTGATACCAGGCTAAATAACTGCTAATGCCTTGACTGGCTCGGCAAGTGATGGTGACTCTGTCTCCTACAGATGCAGACACGGAGGATGGAGACTGGGTCATCTGGATGTCACATCTGGCACCTGAGATTGGAAATATAAAAACAAATGTCCACACAATTAATCATGTTGTAAGAGAACTTCCCTCGAGAGCCAGGTTCTATGGAACACACTGGGCTGAGTAAATTGCTAGGGTTCTCCTTCCTTACCTGGGAGCCAGAGCAGCAGGAGCCCCAGGAGCTGAGCGGGGACACTCATGTCCATGTCGTGTCCTGAGTGGGTATGACTCCTGCATGAAGTGTAACCAGCACATTAATAAGTCTTCAGGGCAGGAGGTTGTGCTCTGGGAACATGCAAATTAGCAGAGGGCGAGGCAGACTGGGCACAGCTGCAGGGCTGGTTCATCTCAGTAACTCAGCACCAGCTCAGTGTCCTCAGGTGTCCCAGGAAAGACCAGGGTAGCACAAATTTGTCTGCAGTGATGTGTTCTACTTTGGACTATTTTGTTATGAGAAATATTTTTTAGGTATTTTTTGAAAATTTGAAATATTCCTCAGGAGTGGAAGGAGTAATGTTTTTCATTGGTGTATGGGGATTATTTAGGAGAATATTCTTGTTTGCAGGAAATACATAGTAAAATGTTAAACGGTACTATTCTCAGGTCTTCAAAGGACTCTCACTTGATTCCGGTTAGGCAAGCGGGTACTTTGTGCTATATTTGCAACATTACTGTGAGTTTAACATTGTTTCTTTCTAAAAAAAAATTAAAAATAAAATGTATTGACATGATGCTATATATATTTGTAAGTATTAGGTAATGATATTATGCCATTGTTCTTACCACTATAAGATCAAGCAATTTACTACAGATACACATTGTGTTTCCTCAATGCATGCAGCACTCACACATCCACCATTATCAAGAGCTACAGGTCTCTTTAATACCCAGAGACTAAATGCGCTGCACCTTATTCTTGTTTTGGGCACCTTCATAGTCTACCTTCTTTTCTGCCATTGAGTGTTTTTTCCCAAAATTTATCTCTCTTAGTGAGGGTGGCCACTGCATGGAGCATGTGCCTGCCATGTACCGTCAATGACAATTTCCTCTTTTACATTTTATCAGTGACTGGGGACATCATCATGACCCAGACACCAGCCTGCCTGTTACCATTTTTAGGAAAGAGACAGTCAATCTCTTATCAAGCAATTTCCCATGTACATGGAGAAATCAGTTGGATCCAGATGAAACTTGACACGATTTGCACTCATTATATCTCACATTTCTAATGTGCCAAAAATGTTCCAGCCTGGTTCCGTGGCAGGGGAAGTGGATCCAACTACGTCAGCATCAGCGGGCTGCATCCTAGGACTCCACAAAATTTTACTGATGCCTGACTAGGGGACCCAAATCACAGTGCTGTAGCCCATGCACAAACCTTCCTGCTGCCTTGCAAGCCGCCTGAACTTTAAGGGAACTTGCTTATATTGGGAGAAAGGAAGAAAGTTCCATTTATCCTCTAAATGTTTGCTGAAAATAAACTGACAAAAGAAAGATCAATAAGAGAAAAGGCAAACAAAATTCACTTAAAGTTCAGTGGAATATCACAGCAGGGTGATTACCCAGATAACTCAATGAGATTCAGGTGTTTATATTTCCTTTCTATAGAATTGGGAAGTGTAGGCAACCTGGAGAGAATAGATGAGAATAGAAGCGCATCCTCAAAAGAACAGGTAACAGCCTGTCTGGATAAGGTATCAACGTCCAGTCTCTTCTATTTTTAATTCCTGTTTTGTGTTCATCTTCCCTGATATAAAAATTCTCAGGAAGAATTTTCTTGACAATTGGTTTCCTTCTGGAGAATCTGCTTTTAGTCAGATAAGGGATATTTAAGGAGAAGGCTTTTTGTGCATTTGCTGCTTTCTAAATGCTTTTGGTTTTACATAATCATCATACCAATGCAGCATAGTTTGGGATATTATTTTCTGGATTCCTTTACTTGCAACCCACCTGCCAAGATGCTGTTCCAGAGAGATGCAGCTACAGATTGAAAGAGCAGTTGATCCCTGAACAACGTGGAGGTTGGGGCACTGACCATGGGTGCAGTTGAAAACCTGTGTAGAACTTTTGCTTTCCTAACTGAAGGACTAATAGCTTACTTTTGACTGGAAGACTTAGTGATAAAATAAATAGTTGACTAACTGTTTTTTAAAGTAATTTATATTATATATTTTATTCTTCCAATAAAGTATGCTAAAGAAAAAAATGTTATGGAGAAAACCATAAAAATTAGAAAATATATTTACTACTTACTAAGAGCTTGCTCACAGGTGACACACACAGAAGAAAATATAAGTGGGTCTGCAAATTTCAAACCCAATTTACTCAAGGGTTAACTGTACTATGATGAATGTAGCAGCTCCCATCTGTAGTGTAGGGCTTTCCCCTTTGCTGTACCTCTGCTCACTTCCAATGACCATATATATGTCTTATGTTCTTTACAGTCTTGGGCAGAGAGCTCTGGCTTCATGCATTGCTGGTCAAATGGCCCGGAGTGTGTATCTCTTATGAAACTGCTATGGTTTGACTGTGTCCTCTAGAATCGATCTGTTGTAAAGTTAATTTTCAGTGTAACGGTATTGCCAGATGGGGCCTATTGGGGTGTGTTTAGGTCATGGGTGTGGTGCCCTCTAGTGGAATACATTAATGCCACTATAAACAGCGATTATGGGGCTGGGGTCTCTCTCTCTCTTCTGCTTGTCTGTCATGTTAAGACATGGCCTTCCTTCCTTTGAAGGACTCAAATTTCCAGGCATCATCCTGAAAGCAGAGAAAACAGACCTTATCCTGCCCATGCCTTGATCTTAAATTTCCCATTCTCCAGAAGTGTGAGGAAATACATTTCTGTTCTTTATGAATTACACAGTGACAAGGAATCTGTTATAGCAGCTTGAAAGAGAACGAGACAGCTCACAATCAGTGAGGACAGGATGAGGTGTATACATACCCCAGCTTCCTCATCTCTCAGGTGGAATGGCCCAGAGGAATTTAGTCCATGTTTCCACACGTGGTTGACCTTCAGTTATCCTGAGTCAGGTGGGTTGTTGATGTGTCTTTTACCATTCATCTTCTGTTCCATTCCTCACCTTCCTCCTTTCCTCCCAGTGTAAATTTGCTGCCTAAACAGGAATCCTCATTGCTGGTGGACCCAAACTAAGATAGTTAAAAAAAAAAAAAAATCATTATTTGTTTGTATGAGGGGTATTTCTCATCTGAATTCTTATCATTTCTTTTTCTTTGACAAGTAGGAATATTCAGGAAGCACTTTTCTTTATCAATTTATTTTAGATTGAATTTATGCCATGATTTTTTTTTCTGTGTGTTAAAACCAAAAATTAAGTTGTAGGCCACCAACCAGGTGAATGAACTCCTCTTTTGGCAGAGAGAACTTCAAAGAAATTTGAAAAACTAGGTTAGGCCATGACTGGCAGGTGGGTTTAGATGTACCTCATTATAATCTCCTCCCTTTGGAGTTCGGACACAACTGACCAGCATTATCACTACTACAGCGATCTTGGGACTGACAAAACAGATGCTTTATAGCAATAAGATACCATACTCCAACATGACAGATAATAGCCCCTGAAGAAAATCTAAATATTTTATCCTAAAAATATTTCTTTGACATATCCTGAATTGGCCCTGCAAAGCTGCCTGTTGTGGGGGAAAATTTGCATTCTGCAGAGAAACTCCTCCCATTACTACATCTTTTCCAAAGAATCTGACTCTTTTTAAAGGTCTGATAAGCAATATTCACCATCTACTCTATCTGCTACCCACAGGATTCATCTATGTGACAAGAATCTTGGCTTCCACACTCCATTATCTAAACTTAAGCATTTCTTTATGATGAATTCAACTCTTTAGGCAGAGTTTAACTCTTTCAACTAGTGGCCCATCAGGAAAGCTTTGAATCCACCTGTGACCTGGAAGCCCCTGCATCGAGCTATCCCACCTTTCCAGGACAAACTAATGTATATCTTACATGTCTTGATTTATGTCTTTGCCTGAATTTCTGTGTCTCCCTAAGGTGTATAAAACCACCTTGGGCACATGTTTGCAGGACCCCCTAAGGCTGTGTCACAGGCCATAAGGCTTATCTTTGGCAAAATAAATCTATAACTTGATTGAGACCTTTCTCAGATACTGTTTTGTTTACGATGGGTCACAAAATTTAAAAATCCTCTAAAACTATCTACACATCCATAAATCTACATTAGTGAGAGTGGAGTGAGCCTACCTCAAAAGCTAAAACTCACAAGTTAGAGGAATCTGAGTCTAAGATTTTGTTCAGCTCTCTTGATTCATAAAAATACTTTGTGATTTTTTAAATTTTACTTTAGAGAAGGACAATTTTGGGGAATATGTTTATGGTTGGTGGGATGAATAATGTCCCCACCCCAAAAGATGTCCATGTTCTCATATCTGGAACCCAAGTGTTATAGGAGTTATTAAGAAATTATTGTAGGCAGATAGAGAGGAAAAGGGGTCCTTGTGAAGGTTTTGTTATGTTTAAGCAGCTCTAGAAAGATTTCTTGTCTAGCAGGAAAACCCTGGCTCTTAGATCCAGGCTGGCAACCTTTCTTATGTAAATGCCAGCCATTAGAAACTGGGTTCACCCAAACATGGTGATTCCCACCATCTTCTTCCTTGTCCCCACTTGTGCCTGGCAACATGGCTGTCCCCATATATCCCCATGTGTGTAGAACATTATGGTGCCCTGCATTTACATATTAAAAGGCTAGGGTGAGAAGGCCAGTTTTTTCAGCAGGCTACCTGAATGACATGCCTGGTCATACCAATCCCCTGAGCCCTATGCAAATCAGACACCACCTTCTCCAGCCTCCTCATATAAGCAGCCACTTTTCCGCAGCACATGGAGTTTTCCCTTTGTTCGAATCCCCTGTCCCTCTGTCTCTATAAGGGGGAGCTGTTTTCATCTTCCTTCGTACTTGTGTATTAAACTTTTCTCTCCTTAAAACCACTTCACGCGTGTCCATGTCATTTTATTCAAACTGGCATGAGAACAAGAACCCTGGTGTTCCTCTAGTCATCGGAGCCTTATCATAAGGATTCTGCCTTACATAGTAAAAAAAGAACTTGAAGATGGAAGTTAAGGACTTTGAGAATAAGCAACCTGGTTATCCAGATTAAATAAATATAATCTCAAAGGTCCCTAAAATAGAGGAGGAGGCTTGCAATCAGAGAGGAGCTGGGACAATGGGGAGGGATGTGGTTTGAGGAGGGAAGGGGCCATAGAACCAGAAATGTGGGAGCACCTTGAAGATAAGAAGCAGAGGATCCAGTTCTCTCCTCTGGAGCCTCCAGAAGGATTACAGCCCTACTGACACCTTAACATCAGCTCAGTGAGACTTCTGACCTCCAAAACTACAGGGAAATACATTTATGTTGTGTGAAGCCAATAAGACTGTGGCAATTTAAACAGCAGCGTTGGAAACTAATGCACAAGGAAGAGATGTCTTTTACCTCACCAAGTGCATGCTTGTCCTCTGTCCTTGGAAATATTTTCACCTTGTCTTCTGGTGTTAATTATGACACATTTTCTAGTATTTAAAGATCTGCTACCCTAAAATTCTATTTCCAGTAAAAGTATTATTTGGAAATGAAGGTCAAATTGAGAAGTCCTCAGTTGTAGAAAAACTAAGAGTATTGGCTGCTAGCAGATCCACTTTAAGCATAGCCAAAATGATTCCTAGAAAGGTAAAACTAAAGATGAAGAGGGTATATTAAATAATTTAGGGACAAAAGGCTACAAAAATGAGAAGATAGATGAATATAATGCATTTCGAAATCATGTGTGATGTTTGTATCAAAGTTGTAATACAGTTTTGTTCCCAATATCTGCAGAGAAATTACTTTTAAAAAACCATCTATTTATAATGGGGGAGGAAAAATGACATAAAAGAAGGTAAAAGTCTGTATTTATTTTAAATGGTAATATATTGACACCAATGTTCTGTGAGAAGCTATGCATATAAAGGCAATATACCATGACAACCAATTTAAAAATCACCATAAAAAGAGATACCCCAAATTAGGTAAAATTAAAATGAAATTGTAAAAATGTTCAAGTAACCCAAAGGAAGGCAGCAAAAAGAAAACAGAGAAGCAAAAAAAGATATAGCAAAAAAGTAGAGTGCAGACTTAAATCTTAATATATCAATAATTATTGATATATTAAATATGTAAACTATGAAATTTTTAAAAAGACAACAATTGGTGAATCAAAAAGAAATGTCCCAACTATATATTGTCTATAAGACACTCACCTCAAATACAGCAGTATAAATAGATTGAATATAATAGGAAAGAAAATGGTATACTATGCAAACATTAATCAAAAGAAAGAATCATTAGCAAATACTATTATCAGACAAGGTAGACTATAGAGCCAAAGAATTTTACCAGGGATAGAAAGTTACATTACATAATGAAGAAAGTCATTTTGGAAAGAAGACAGAGCAGTTCTAAGAGCGTAGACACCAAGCAACAGAGCAATACAGTGCATGTGGCAGAAACTAACAGAACAATTACACTTGGAGATTTCAAAACCCCTTCTTAATCTTTGATACAACAGCTCGACAGAAAATTGGCAAGGATAGAGAAGAACTCAACAATATCATCAACCCATGGGATCTAACTGGCATTTATAGAACACTCCAACCCATAACAATAGAAGTTCACATTTCTTTCTTCCAAGTGCCCACAGAACATATACCAAGATAGGACATATTCTGCCCACATAACATTTCAACACAATTGCAATAATTAAAATCACAGTAAGTGTGTTCTCTGACCACAGAGTGATCAAACTAGAAATCAATATTGAAAGTATAACCCCCAATTCTTCAAATATGTGGGAACTATACAACACTGTTCTTTCCAAAGAACCAGCCTTTGATTTGCTTGGTGTTTAGTGTTGCTTTTTCTGTTTGCAGTTTTATTGGTTTCTGCCCTAATATTTATTATATATTTTGCTCACGTTCTACTTCAGATTTAAATTGCTCCACTTTATGTAGTTTCATAAGGTGGGAGCTGTGATTATTGATTTTATGCCTTTTGTTTTTTGAAAAACACTTTTATGCATGTGTGAATATATGTGCATACACATGCATAAATATGTGCAGATGCATATGCATACATGTGGCTTTAATACATAAATTACCCTGTAAGCACTGCTGAATACCTATGTGTATTTTCTTTCCTCTGAGCTCAAACTCCACTCACTTGCAAACCTGGCCACTTAATCTGCATGTTTATTAGCATCTCAATCTAGAATTGAACAAAAATAACAAACTCCTTTTATTTTATCCTGATTTTCTTGGCTGCTAATACATTTAATATCAGTAAATCAGAATCTATCTAATAGATTAAGGCCAAAGCTGCCAGGTCACTCTTAATCTGACTCTTCTCACATAAAGGAGTATAAATGACATTAATTTAAAAATATGATATCATCTGCTTATGTCTCCAATAATCTTCACTGCCCCAAGACTAGTTTATGCCAGGGTTCGCTTTGCCCAGATGAGTATCTCTTCTGCTTCTCACAGCCCAACTAGAGTTGTTACTCTGCTAAAAAATAAATATGACCATGGGGGTACTTTGCTTTAAAAAATTCCCAGAATGTCCTGCTGTACTTAGAAAGCATTTGCTCCTCAAACAGAAAATGAAGGCCTCCTTCATTTCACATCAGTCATATGTGGTGATCTTTAAGATACTGGGAGAAAAGAGCTCTGACCTGCCCCCTCTCAGACTTTCTCTTTTTTCCCTTGGTTAAGTCACTCTACTCATAGTGACTTTCTCTGTCCTTCCCAAGTTCATACTGTGTTCCTCCTAAGAGCCTTGATTGTCATGAACCTCAATGCCCTTCAGAAACTTCTCTTCAGATCAGTTCTTCTCCTCATCCAGGCCAGTCACCTTGTCAGAGGAAGCAGCCTCTGCCTCCCCAACTAACTGACTCCATTTCCTTATTAACCACTTCCTCTTCCCTTGCCATTTTTTTCCTTTATGACCCCTATCCTTTTCTAGAATCTTCCTGTTGATTTATGTTTAATTAAACATGGCCTTTTTTTTTTTCACCAGAAAAGATATAGGTAAATGAGAGTCAGACACTGACTTTCTCAGGGATGCAGCCTACACACATTCCTGGTCCAGCATAATTGCTCAATTTATACTTTACTGAATGAATGAATGAATGAAAAGTTAATGAGCAAGAAACTCTCAAAGACATAATCAACACTCGTGACCTATACACATTGAAAACAACCCATTGAATGTACAACATGGATTATTCTGAGTAATGAGAAGTATGAACAGCAGTGTGCTGCCCTTCATAGTCAGAAAGAATGAGAGGAAATTGAAGAAAGGAATTGTTTTCTCAGCTGCATTTTGCATTTGCCAGGGAGATAAGGAAGACATCCAAAGTCCATGATAATCAGGTATGAGGATTCTTATCTGCCTTAAAAAACAAGCAATTAGGCTTTGCAATCACAAAAAAAAAAAAGCAATAAAAGTGACTACCCTATCACTTAACTCTATTGCCTCCTGTTCACAAAAACAGGTTGTATTAGTTAGCTCTTCTTGCAAAACAAACCAGCTCCAAACACAATGCCATAAAATGAGCATGTACAATCCTCCCTCAGTATGCATGGGAAATAGGTTCCAGGACACCCTGCAGACATTCCAATTTTTGGAGACTCAAAACCTTTATGTAAAATAAGCAATATTTGTATATAGCATACACATATCCTCCTGTACACTTCACACCATCTCTAGCCTACTTATAATACCTAATACATGACTTAACTTGTGTGGATTCATCCAAGAGGTACTCAGCACATGGCAAAGTCAAGTTTTGCTTTTTGGAATTTTGTGGATTTTTTTTCTAAATATTTTTGATCCAGGTTTAGTTGAATCCATGGATGCAGATCCCATGGACAGAGGGCTGACTGTATTGCTCCTTATAATTCTGAGGGTCAGCTCTGCGGTTCTTCCATATTGGGCTGGCTGTAGCCTGTGGTTCAGTTGTGACTGGATGGTCTGATGTGACTTCTTTAACCTATCTAGAAGCTGGTTTGATGTACAGGTTGGACAACATTTGGTATCAATTTACATGGGTCAGGGAGATGGGTCCTGTTCTCCAACCTCTATTAGGTTTGTTCCCAGATTAACTCGGGGGTTCAAGTCTATTCATTGTGGGTTGTTTGGGAGAAATTGCACACAGACCATTGGTAATGACTAAGCTGAACTGCTGTCATTTATTGCTGTCAGCAGTTATTGTTATCCTCTGAAATGCATCTTATATAATCAAGGTCTCCCCAGGATGGCTGAACAGTGCAGCTCAGCTCAGCCCATCCAGTCACTTCCCTGGATGCCTGCAGGTGTGAGAAAGCCAATATTCTCAGTCACAGGAAAGGCAGGGGCCCACCCTCGTGCTGAAACCTGCATACACAGCTTTCACACAGGTTCGTTCCAAAATACAAAGACTTCATATTCTTTATACTCAAAACAGTTATACAATTTCTTTCTATAATGTCCCCATGTTTTTTAGCGAATTTGAATGTTCAGAACTGGATATATTTATTATTTCTGTGTTAGGTGATCTTAGTCACTTATGGCAAGAGTGAGTTAATAGAGACAAGATATGGATTAGCCATGGAACAATACAGAAGTGTGTGGATTCAGATAGGATAAAGCTCAAAGGGGTGACAAGTAAATTCTTTTGCAGAAACAGATTCTCATAGATCACCACTAGTTAAGGTCCACATTCAAGGTGCAATGGCGTGTCAGCCATATTTTGTAAATGGTCAGCTCTGCAGAGTAAACTTGGCCAGCACATTGCAGGACCAAAACTACCGATAAAGGTATGGGGAAGATAGACCATCACAGAAATAATAGTTTGAAGGAGTCCTCAGTTATTTATACTTGGATGTTCAGCAGAACGCTACAGTGAATGAAGCTACAACCTAAAAATTTTAAACCTTTTAAAGAGGTTTCCCTTTTCTCGGGGTATTTCTCAGCAAATAATAATAATAAATTTGAGGATAAACTACTTGAACAATTGGCTGCAATAAATCCCTTCCCTGCACTCATCCTTTGGTCGGCCTCATTGTAAATGGACTCAGGTGTTGCCCATGTGTCTTGCTCCGGCTAATAGGATAATAGCAGATGTGACACAAGTGGAGTCTTGGAAAGGGCTTGCTCATTGGAGCTTTCCTCTCTCTTGCAGTGCCTGGAAACCCTAAGGTCACAATGAGAATAAGCCTGTGCCCATCTACAGTCAATGTCAGTGGCATGGCTGCTCTTAGGTCTATTATTTTTTCTTAAAATGTGTGTTGAGTTTGTTGTGGCCGGGTAACAAATTACCACAAATTTATCAGCTTAAGACTACACCCATTTATCATCTCTCAATTTCTGAGTCAGCAGTTGGCACATGGCTTTGTTGGGTCCTGCCCATTGTATTTCACAAGACTGTGCCACAGTGTAGACTGGGCTTCACTCTCACCTGAGACTCCCCTGAGAACATAGATACTTTAGAGCTCTTTCAGGTAGTTGCAGAGCTCATTCCTTAGCATTTCTATGACTCAGGGCTTCAATTTCTAACTGGCTCTTGGTTCAAGGCTGCTCTCAGGTCCCAGAGGCTGTGGGCAATTCCCTGCCATGTGATGCTCACACAGGCAATGCCCACATGGCTGTTTGCTTGTTCAAGGCCAGCAGAAGATTTCAGAGAGTGTCTCTTTCCATTCTGCTATGACAGAGGCTTCTAGAATACAATACAATCAGTGGAAAGACATCTCATAACCTCTGCCATACCGTATGGGTTAGAAGCAAGTCTAGGTTCTGCCTGTTCTCTGTGGAAGTAGATTATACAATTCCGTGACTCACTGGGGAGAGGGTTCTGCTACGGTGTTCTGGCATCTTTAGTTTCCTCAAATATCAGGTACTTGTACTGAGTGTGAAATCTGTCCTGCATCTACTGGCAGTGACTAGTCCTGCCACCCCTGGGAATATCTGGGGAAGCATACTTTATAAGAGATGTTTTAGGATAAACCAGCTCCTGTTGGTGAAGTATAACATTTGCAAAATATCCTAATTTTTGTGATTTCTAACATGTCTTCAAGGTTCCTTAATTGCAATGATCATTAGCCAATTATCTCTAAATATCCTCAAAATTTATATTTAATAGTGGAAAAATGAATTAAGGAGTCTGCTAAATAAGACTCAGGGAAATAATATCAATACTCAATTGCTGCTGCCCACTGCTAGACTATGTGAGACAATTTTCATGAACAATAGAACAGACATTGCATGCTAGACATTGCTGTGAGCACCACTGGCCTGCCACCTCTAGAAATGTCTGCAGAACGAGGGCAATTTTTATGAGTCTCAAAATATAAATATAATATAGAATTGTTTTTGTTAAATAAAACTTTAATTATTTCTATCATTATATAATATCAAACTTGATACTCTCTGTCTTGGATCCAAATATTATTAGAGCATTCCTTTAAATGTGGCATATATAAAGCATATGGTTCTATATATTTATTACTGGAATATAAAAATCATAATTAGTATCAAGTATTGCAAGCTCTGACTATCATTTGTTCAGTTTTTACCCTTCACTTTCCACATAGGTGTGATCATGTCTTGTGCCTTTATTCATATTCATTTGATACACATTGTTATGTTCTTGATACGCATTATTCTGTAATCACAAAGTTGGCATTCTTTTTTAATTTATTATTATTATACTTTAAGCTCTAGGGTACATGTGCAGAACATGCAGGTTGGTTACATAGGTATACGTGGGCTATGGTGGGTTGCTGCACCCATCAACCTGTCATCTAGGTTTTAAGCCCCACATGCATTAGGTATTTGTCCTAATACTCTCCCTTTCTTTGCCTCCCACCTCCTGACAGGCCCCACTGTGTGATGTTCCCCTCCCTGTGTCCATGTATTCTCATTGTTCAGCTCCCACTTATGAGTGAGAACATGCAGTGTTTGGTTTTCTGTTCCTGTGTTAGTTTGCTGAGAATGATGGTTTCCAGCTTCATCCATGTCCCTGAAAAGAACATGAACTCATTCTTTTTTATGGCTGCATAGTATTCCATGGTATACATGTGCCACATTTTCTTTATCCAGTCTATCACTGTTCACTTTCCCACTTTTTGATGTGGACATTTAGTGCTATAAATTTCTCTCTTAACACTGCTATAGCTGTGTCCCAGAGATTCTGGTACATTATGTCTTTGTTCTCACTGGTTTCAAAGAACTTATTTATTTCTGCCTTAATTTCATTATTTATCAAGTAGTCATTCAGGAGAGGGTTGTTCAGTTTCCATGTAGTGGTGTGGTTTTGAGTGGGTTTCTTAATCCTGAGTTCTAATTTGGTTGCACTGTGGTCTGAGAGACTGTTATGATTGTTATATTTTTGCATTTGCTGAGGAGTGTTTTACTTCCAATTATGTGGTCAATTTTAGAATAAGTGCTATGCAGTGCTGAGAAGAATGTATATTCTGTTGATTTAGGGTGAGGAGTTCTGTGTATATCTATTAGGTCCACTTAGTCCAGAGCTGAGTTCAAGTCCTGCATATCATTGTTAATTTACTGTCTCATTGATCTGTCTAATTTTGACAGTGGGGTGTTAAAGTCTTCCACTATTTTTGTGTGGAGGTCTAAGTCTCTTCATAGGTCTCTAAGAACTTGCTTTTCAAATCTGGGTGCCCCTGTGTTGGGGGCATATATATTTGGGATAGACAGTTATTCTGGTTGCATTGATACCTTTACCATTAAGTAACAGTCTTCTTTGTTTTTTAATTTTTTTTATTTTTGTTGGTTTAAAGTCTGTTTTATCAGAGACTAGGGTTGCAACCCTGGCTTTTTTTATTTTTCTTTTTTTTCTTTCCATTTCCTTGGTAAATATTCCTCCATCCCTTTATTTTGAGCCTATGTATGTCTTTGCATGTGAGATGGGTCTCCTGAATACAGCACACCAATAGGTCTTGACTCTTTATCCAGTTTGCCAGTCTGTGTCTTTTAACTGGGGCACTTAGACCATTTACATTTATGGTTAATATTGTTATGTGTGGATTTGATCCTGTCATCATGATGGTAGTTGATTATTTTGCACATTAGTGGATACAGTTTCTTCGTAGTGTCATTGGTCTTTTTGGTATGTTTTTGCAGTGGCTGGTACCGGTTTTTCCTTTCCATATTTAGCACTTCCATCAGGAGCTCTTGTAAGGCAGGCCTGGTGGTAACAAAATTGCTCAGCATTTGCTTGTCTGTAAAGAATTGTATTTCTTCTTCACTTATGAAGGTTTGTTTGTCTGGATATGAAATTCTGGTGCCTCCCAAATCATCATTTTTTCTCATATCATCCCCAGATATATGATATGGGAAAATCAACATTTGGAAGCTCATCTGTGTCCTTCTGGGTTGACTAGGAAGGTGTGACATGACCTAAAGTGCTTTTGCACAGAAATTTCCCTAACCCTTGAGTCACTAAAGTCCTAAAGCCCTGTGTGATGCACAAGTTACCCCATGAGCTTGCAGTGACATCAGGGCACAGCCTTAAAGTTCAGGCAGGAGTCTATTCAACACTTGATTCTTTCTAAGAGATACTTATGAGTTTCTATCTGGGTTTGTAGCTAAACCCAAACCCCGCTGTCATAGGAACCCCAACAAACATGAGCAACAGAGGTGGGTTTGCACCAAAAGCTGACACCGGCTTTCACTGCTTGCTTTCACTGCTGCTGCCCCAAATCCTATTATTCTTATTTCTATTAGGCAAAAATTGCCTTATATTATCTTATATTTTTCAAAATTCTATTGAATATGGAATACAAATGTATACTTTCTAAATTCTTATAGACTTGGTTCTTCATTTTTAAAACTCAGATTGAGAATTCAGAAATCTCTCCTTTTAGTTCATCTTGCTGTGTCTGACTGATCAGACATTTCACACAGGACTTCTGTTTTTAAGTAGATTTAACAACATCTATTTAGTAGCCAAAAGCTGAGAATGTCAACTTTTTTACCTGGCTACTCTCTGCAACAGTGGTATAAAAAGGGGTCATTCCACCCCCTTTCCTGGAGAGAGACAGGTGCAAAGAAAAAGTGGAAGTGTGAAGCTGGGAAAAGAAAGAGAAACAGTCTTTATACACCTAAACTAACCCAGGTACATGTACACCAGGAACTATTTAATCAAAATAAAATCCAGAAAAGTTGTTGGTTTTGGTTTGGCATGAACCAGTCTTAAATATAAAGTTGTTATACTGAATGGGTTCAATTGACCAAAAAGTGTAGCGAAGGCAGGAAGGATTAGGATGTACTTTCACTCAGCTTTATCTGCTGTCATGTCTGGTTACTCAGGGGGCACTCGCATCCGCTCCATTGTCTTGCTGGTTCTGCCAGGCCAAGGCTGTTAAATCTGGTGGGGTATCATGTGTAGACTTTTGGGTATATACAGGGAGAATATCAGAGAAAGGCCTACCAGACTTTACTGGTTATAGTTAATCTGACGTGGGCTTTTGGAGAAAAAAAGGCTTTAGATGAAAAGTGTTGGACAAAGTCACACATGGCTTGTCTAAAAAACAAAAAATCAAATACAACTTGAAAACTCTTGCTAGAGAAAATAGATGACTTTAGATAAAGGTGAAGTGACACTTCAGTTTCCCAAATCACTCTTCTTCATACACATTCACTTAGCTTTTTTTCACCTTCTATCTCTGAGGTCTTAGAAGGGCCTGAGCTAAAAGGAATTTGTTTCCATAGGAATCCAGCAAGTAAAAGCATAGACAACATCAAATAAACTACATCATTATCATAGAAGCATGTCAAAGAAACTGAGATTAGGTTGTGAGTTATGGCACAAGTATTAGAGAAATAGAGAAAAGATTTAAAAGATAGAATAAGACTTACACAAGAAAGCAGGACAGCCCTATGACAATTGAACATATCATAGGATAATAGTTTGTGATAATAGATGGTGAGAAGAAATGGATTGGACAGATAGGCATGGGCATGATTGAAGATCTGAGCAATTTAGCATAGATCAAGAAAAAATCCTTGGGATTTAAAGTGTTGTGAATTGGATAGTGGAAAAATCTGGGGCTGTGGATGTAATGAACTTGGATTTAACACTATTTCCAATAAGTTTCTGCTAAGTTAGGCCAGTTATGATAATGATGACTATTTCAGTGCTAAGTATTATAGCAATAAGTATACCAAAATTAATAGCAGCATATATTATTTGTTGGATAATATTCTAAATGTTTTACATTGTTTAAATAGTAAACAGACCTGTGAGGTAGAACCTACTATTGTCACAGCAAAGCAGGTATAGAAACTGAGGTAAAGGGAGGTTAAGTCACTTTACTAATGTCACACAGTCTGTAAGCAGTAAGCTCTGTCCCCAACCCCAAGGGTTTGACTTCAGGGCCTGCCAAGACAACGTCTGGACTGTTGCATGGATCTCATCTGGCTGCACATGAAGCTCTAATTCCAGGATGGATGAAGATGCCATTAGAACTTGGTGTAGCATTAATAAAATTGTTTCCTTCAGTCCAAGAGAAATGTCCAGAGGGCAAAAGAGTTTAACTGCTTAAAGGAAAGAAGCGGATTTATAGGAAATGAAGTTCTGGAGTGTGAACAGTTTTTCACAACCATTAAGGAGAAGAGAAATTGAGTCTAGTTTGATAGATGTGTTGTGTAGAATGAGTGGTGTGGAGATTACAGAATCAGCCAAGGAATAGTCCCCTGCCTTCCTGGATGGCATCATCATCTGTCTTCATGGCAACTGTATCGGTACCCTGAGGGTCAGAGCCTGGGTCTTGCTCATCCATGCAGCTGTGGTCACCTTTGCACCTGCAGTGCTGGAGTTATTTGAGTGTTACTCTTTGGGGCAGCTTCAGGATCCTTGGTAAATACACTAAGGAGAAACTGAAATGCATTCTCGGAAGAAAAGTTCTAATCAGCTCTTCATTCCCACCTGATGCATTTTTTGCTGCTGCTGGGATCCCAAGTTCTTGATCCCAATTTTTTTTTCTTTTCTTTCTTTTGTTTTCTTTTTCTTTTTTTTTTTTTTTTTTTGAGATGGAGTTTTGCTCCTGTTGCCCAGGCTAGAGTGTAGTGGTGCGCTCTCAGCTCACTGCAACCTTCACTTCCTGGGTTCTAGGGATTCTCCTGCCTCAGTCTCCTGAGTAGCTGGGATTACAGGTGCTCACCACCACTTTCACCATGTTGGTCAGGCTGATCTCAAACTCCTGACAGCAGGTGACCCATCACCTCAGTCTCCCAAAGTGCAGGGACTACAGGAGTGAGCCATTGTGCCTGGCCCCTTGCTCCTTTTGTAAATAGAAATTAACACCAGACCACAACAGAAATTTTCTCAGGCAAGGTTTAATAGGTTTGTGGCATGTGCAAAGCAAGGGAGCAGCCTATGGGTAAGAGATCCCAGTGGCAATGCCCTAAAGTCCCCAGCTCTTACTATTTTAAGGAAGCTGAGGGAGAAAAAGGAATGACATATAAGCATGTTTAGGTGAAGTTTTCTTTGCATTTGTGCAGTGGAGGGTCATGCTCTAACATATATAACATGATCAGGAAATGGAGGATAAGCTCTGCCTTTGGTGGATATTTTAGTATTACAGTGAGATTATAATGAGGAAAAATCAGTGAAAGGTCAGTGCTGGAGACCATCTCGTCTTCAGCCAGTTAGATCTCATTTGGTTCTTTGGAGCAATGCCAGATCTTGCAGCAATTCTGCAAGATGACCAGGTTCTTATCAGGAACATTAGAGTTCCACTTTAGAAACCTTGGGAGGCCAGGCACAGTGGCTCATGCCTGTAATCCCAGCAATTTGGGAGGCTGAGGAGGATGGATCGCTTGAGGTCAGGAGTTTGAGACCAGCCTGGCCAACAAGGTGAAACACCATCTTTACTAAAAATACAAAAAATAGCCAGGCATGGTGGTGTGCGCCTGAAGTCCTAGCTACTCAGGAGGTTGAGGTAGGAGAATCACTTGAACCTAGGAGGCAGAGGCTGCAGTGAGCAGAGATTGTGCCACCACACCCCAACGTGGGTGACAGAGTGAAACTCTGTCTCAAGAAAAAAATAAAATAAAATCTTGAGAGACATCACCAAAGGAGATAAATGGTTGAGCTCTTCTTTTTATGGATAGGATTATGGCCTAGTCAGCTAAGTTGGGAGAGGACAGCTTTTTGCTATGGAACTGGAGTCAGCTATGTTAAGGGAGGCAAGAAGATAGGAGTGGAAATGTGCCTGGACATGTGAGGCCCATTGGGATACTGAGAACAATGCCTTTTTCCTGCCACAACTGACTCTTTTCCTTATACTGTCTCACAATCATGCACCAAGAGAGACAACTAGGCACATTTTGGGTAGAAAGAGAGAGATGGGACCACAAGTTTCTACTTTGTTCCTAACAGTCTTGTGCCAAACACCATCTCAGTGACTCTAGATGACTGGTGAGACAGAAGAACACAGGCATTAAATTCTGTGACCAAGGACAGAAATTCTAAACTCAGGCTGAGCTAACAGCCTTTTCTGACCTGATCACCTGGGCAAAAGCCGACCAATATAATATTTACATTTCTAACCATGCAGATAAATTCATTTTATAAAAATTGATGATATAGATATGAATAGTTGGTAATCCATTTAGAAAAATATTAAGAAGAAACTGAAACTAAATAATATTTGAGTATAATGATGGTAATTTGTGTCATCAAAAAAATGTGCATATGGTATATAACCACTCAAAACTCAGTGGCTAATAACGCTAAGCATTTCTTTTCCTGTTCATGATAACAATCATCTGGTTGATCAAGGAAGGGCTTAGCAGGGTGGTTCTGCTGCAGGGCACTGAGATTATCACCAGCACTTGGATAGGGTTGGATCTGGGACCCAGGCGGGGTCTAACCAAGGTACAACATGCCTTTGGCAAGCAGCAGGAGTGAATACAATCCCCAAACCAAGCTGCATAGGAAAATAATTTAAATCTAATTATTGAACTTAAATTATTTGCCTATTCAGCTTAAGTCTAATAATTATTATAAGGACAATAATCTCTAACCCAGGTACACAGAGTTTTAATTGTTTTTTCCCTTTGGTAAATACTAAAGTTTCTAAAAACATTTACTGCATTTAATTATCAAGGTATTTGATCTATTGATAAAAAATTTTTTTTTTAACTTTTACAATCTTAAAAATGCCTTCAAAAGAAATTTCGCATTAATTAGAATTAAAGTTGAGTGTGTCTTTAACATGTGGTTTTAATATAAATGGCCTCTGTAAAAAATATACATTTTTAGCTGAGGTAAAATCCTCTAGAACATAGCTCCTGAAGACTTCTGTGGGTTACCCCTACACTTGTTAAAATGCAGACTGTAACACAATAGGTACAAACTAACAATTTGTTAGTTTGCATTCATAACATGCTCATTGTGATGCTGAGGAGGCAGTTGAGTTGGCAACTGGACAAATTTTGATTAGCAAAGTGTTTTCACATTAAGGAAAAAATATACTTTGTGAACAATTAGGTGGCTTGGTTGTTTTATCAAGAAAGTGTTTCATTTTTTTGTCAAAGAATTGCTAGGTATTCTAAGCAATTTTCTCATTTTTCTGTTTAATTTATGACATAGGAAGTTTTCTTGCAATAATCCCAGACTTGCTAATAAGACATGGAAGTACATGCAAGGATATTCTTGGGTCGTCCCAAATCTGGAAAAATCTGAGATTTGGGGAAATATTGACCTTACTTGGTTGTCAGCTCTCTGTTCCTCATTATCACCATCATTTCTGGAAGCACATTTAACAAAAACTCTTTTCCTGCTATGGTTCCTTGTAGAGTTGCTCAATAATGGGCCCTCATGTCCTATTTAAGAGTCAGAGGAGGATGATTCAATATTTATTGACACCTGCAGGTAGACACATGGACTGAGGTGAGGACTGGAGAATCACCTAATGATTCTCAGCTAAGAGAATCAGCACCCTCATATCTTTACTTCCTAGACAGGGTAGAGGACCACATGTTTAAGCAGCCCACACCTTCAGGGACAGATGTGTTCGGGTTTCTGGTGGACCACCAGAGAGTCCCGTATTTCTAGTATCAGCTTCTCTGTTTACCACACCCCTAGGTATGGATGTTTGACTCTAATTCCCTGTTTTAAAACAATTCCTTCTTGAAATCTGTAGAGTGGTTTCTATTTTGATGTATGAACCCTGACTGATGCAACAACACAGATTCCTCAGGTATCATAATTGCTATTCATTACTAAATCAGGGAGACGTTGTCATGTCTGTGCTCCCGGGACTGAGGATGAAGAAAGAGAGTTAGAAAACAGGGGAGACTCCCTGATCCCTTGTGCCAAAAGCTTAAAAACTTGTATACATCTGAGAAATGCTTTCAGCAGATGGAGGCACCAGGCGGAGCCTCTGTGCAACCCAACTTCATACATTTGTTTTACTAAGGGGTTTATGTTCAGGCTTGTAACCCTGTGGGAGGGTAACTGAACTCCTGTTTACAGTAATAAGTTGCAAAATCTTCAGGCTTCAGGCTGATGATGGTGAGAGTGAAATCTGTCCCAGAACCTCTGCCACTGAACCTCGATGAGACCCCAGGGTGCAAATCTTTTGCATCATAGAGGAAGAGCTTAGGGGATTTCCCTGGTTTCTGCGGATACCGGGCTATATCACTGCTAATGCCCTCACTTGCCCGGCAAGTGATACTGACTCTGTCTCCTACAGATGCAGACAGGAAAGATGGAGACTGGGTCATCTGGATGTCAAATCTGACACCTGAGATTGGAAACATAAAAACAAATATCCACACCATGAATCATGGTATAAGAGAACTTCCCAGAAGTGCCAGAGCACAGTGGGCTAAGAAAATTCCTAGTGTTCTCCTTCCTTACCTGGGAGCCAGAGCAGCAGGAGCCCCAGAAGCTGAGTGGGGACCCTCATGTCCATGCTGTGTCCTGACTGGGACTGACTCCTGCACAGGTGTGACCAGCCTATTAAGAAGTCTTCAGGGCAGGGGGCGGTGCTCTGGGAACAAGCAAATCGGCAGGCGGTGGGGCAGGCTGGATACAGCTGCATGGCTGGCTTATCTCAGTAACTCAGCACAGGGGCAGTGTCCCCAGTGTCCCAGGTCAGACCAGGGCACCTAGATTTGCCTGCAGAGAATGTTTCTTACTAAAGGATATTTTGTTACCAAGTACATTTTTGAGCATTTATTGGCAAAACTTGAAGTGGTAGTGAGAACTAGATGGAGTAATATATTTCAATGCTGTATTGGGAATAAGTAGGAGAATATCCTTGTTTGTAGAGAGTGCTTAATAAAGTCTTAGAGGGTGGGGCTATCAAGTCTTCAACACACCGTGAAATTGTTCCAGTTGGGAGGGATAATTTGTGACATACGTACTACATTTTTGTAAGCATGAAATTGATCTTTTTAAGTGAAAAAGAACACTTAGTCATGAGCAAGTAAAATATTCTCAAAAGCATTTTGTAATGGCCCTAAACCAATGTTATTACCAGTCTTAGCTGAGGAGGTTTACTGCAGACTGACAAAGAGGATGATATTGTGATTCCTTAAAGCATATGACATCCACAGTTCCTGCATTGTCCAGAGCTATAAGTCTCTTTAATGCTCGAGTTTTAATGGGATTCATTTTATTCTTTGTTTGGGGACCCCCATATTCTGCCCCCTTTTCTGTCATTGTGAATTATTTCCCATGGTCCATCAGCGTAAAAGTCTGACCAGCAGTGCTAAATCTGATTACTTTAAAACAATTTTTTTTCTTCTTCTACTGTAGGAGCCTTGATTAGCATAAACTTGAATCTTTTTGTTAGTTTGCTTAGGATAATGGCCTCCAGCACCATCCATAGTGTTGCAAAAGACATGATCTCATTTTTCATAGCTGTATAGTAAGTATTCCATGTTGCATATGTACCACATTTTCTTTATCCAGTCTACCACTGATGGGCATTTAGGCTGCTTCCATGTCTTTGCTATTAGGAATAGTGCAGTGATGAACATACACATGCATGTATCTTTATGGTAAAATGATTTATATTCCTTAGAGTATATATCCAATAAAGAGATTGCTGGGTCAAATGATATTTCTGTTTTAAGTTCTTTGCAAAATTGCCAAACTGCTTTTTATATGGCTGAACTGATTTATATTCCCACCAGCAGTGTATAAGCGTTCTCTTTTCTCTATAAACTCACTAGCATCTGTCATTTTTAAGTTTTTAGTAATGGCCATTTTAACTGGTGTGAGATGGTATCTCACTGTGGTTTCGATTTGCATTTTTTTAATAATTAGTGATTTTGAGCACTTTTTCACATGCTTTTTGGCCGTTTATATGCTTTTTTGAAAAGTGTTTGGTCATATACTTTGTCCGCTTTTTTAAAAGGTTTTTTTTTTGCTTGTTAATTTGCTTAAGTTAGTTGGAGATTTTTTAATGAAAAAACCAGAATAAGAGGAAAAATATAATACCACAGAAAACACAGACTGTGGTAAGTATTGCCTCATGGATATATATATATGTGTGTGTGTGTGTGTGTGTGTGTGTGAATATATATATATATTTATGATATATGCTGTGTTTACGTGTATAATGATGATCCAGAAACTAAAGGGTGACTGGTTTAAGGACTGCCTATGTTGCGCTGAGGCTTCCTTCTTTTCAAATTATGAACAAAAGGGTACAGGACTACTTGCATGACTCTCAAAAATTCTAGCAGCATAAGATAGAGGTAGAGGAGATTTACTGAGATAGATGCATTGGAAGCTGTAGAAGCTCATCCTGTGGTATTGTGGATGTTGTGATTGTAGTAGTTGTTGTTAGTACAGTGGGAGTAAAAGCAGCTTGAAGATTTACAAGCTCTTCTCTTCCTCATACTTACAACTCCCTCTAGAGATGCATCAATGATTGTGCAGGAATCTCTGACACCTCTGGAGAAACCTTGTTAGCTCCATCCAGAATCTTTCCTGACAAATGTTTTGAGTCTCAAATTATGTGAAACTAGGGTATAGAAAAAAGGACTAGAGCAAGGGAAAAGAGTGTTCATGCCTGGGCAGTGGTTGTAGACACGTAAATGGGGGGCTTTGTAAGTGTGATGATGTGCCAAACCTCTGTCATCATGGGGAGAGAAGCATCAAATCAGGATCACTTCTGGAAGAATCATTAGGTTATTTTAGAGGGAAGGAACTGTGAATTCCTTGCCAAATAGATTTTTAAAATTCAAAGCTACTCATTATGTGTTAATATTATTTAACTTCTTTAAATACACCATGTGGTAGAGGGCACATCCACAATTTCAATTCAAGGTTTGTATGCCTATGTGAATTATACCATTAATAACACAGCAAATTCTATATTGGTTGGGGAACAATGTTTGAACAGTAATCAATTTTGTGAAGAAGAGGTTTATGTCACAGCACTTTCCACAGTATTACATACAAAAACAGTGAATGATCTCATATCCACAAGAACCAGCATTTCTCATGTGCCATACGCCCTCCCAGAAAGAACTGAAGCCTGTGACAAGTTGATGAAAGGGGTAGAAAAAAGAATAAAGCCCCAAAACAGAGTACTATAAATGGAAAGGGGAAAATCATTGCAGAGCCTATGATGATAAAAATATAAAAGGTGGATATTCTGAGTATTTTTATGGCAACTAGTTTGACAGAAGTAAGAATAAATTTGTATTATTAATTTACCCAGAATGAAATTTCCAATTTTATATCTGCCTAACTGGTGTCTTGGTACCTTATCAAAATTACACAAATTTTCAAGAGATTCAAAAAGAATAAATACTCCCAAACTTATCATATGAGATCACCATATACTCCAGTCTAAAAACAGACAAGGACCTAACAAATAGAGAAATTAAATGCTGGTATCTCTTGTGAGCATAAACACAAATATGCTGAAAACTAGGGAAAGAAGGAAAATATAATCATTTTTATATCTATACATTTGTGAACACACATGGTTAAGTGTATTACAGTTTTTATGCTAAGAACACTTGATATGTAATTACAAGTTCTGAAAAACTGATATGAAACAGAAGATGTGACAGTTCTATTTTCCTAACTTTTAAAAGAATATTTCATCTTATTTAAATATTATTTTTATTTTTGTATGACTTTTTGTTTTGCTTAGACTTTTAGTTGAAATGAATAATGAATGTGTATTAAAAGCCTACCATTTTGATTTAATCTATGAAGTATATTTAAATTCTCATTTTATAGAAGAAAATTCCAAAGTACCTAGAAAAGAGAGATCTTGCCAAGAGATACACAGTTCTTGTTTCAGAGCTGAGATTTTGTCTCAGATATTCTGGCTTATACAATTTTCAGTACACTGCAGATAGAAGATATAAAGACAACATTACCCCATTGGTCTTGCACTTACTTTGTTCACTGTTAACTAAGTTTACTGAAAAAAAAATAATTACAATAAAATACACTGTCAATGAACTGTAGCAAATAAATACGTCTTTAGAACTACCTCCAAAATCCAGACATAGAACATTTCTATAACTCCCAAAAGTTTTGACCCACTCTTTTGGAATCCACTTGCTTTCCATCGCACAGATCAGGGAATTCTTGATCTGCTTATTGTCAGTACAGATTCCCATTTCTTTTTAAGGGTTTCATATAAATGAAATATAGCATGTGCTCTTTTGTGTCTGGTGAATTTTGTGCAGCATAACTGTTTCTCAGATTCACTGAGAGGCCGTGTGTTCCAGTTATGCGCTCCTTTTTATTTTTGAGTGTTATTTAATTTTTTGGTAATTTTATAATGGATTCCTTCACCTGTTGATTGCCATGTAAGTTGTTTCCACTTTGGGCTATTATGGATAAAGCTGCTATGAAGGTTCTTGAACATGACTTTGCATGAACATGTGTCTTCATATACCTAGGTGTGTAGTTGCTGGGTCTTACAGTAAGTGTTTAATACTCTGATCAACTTTTTCCAAAGTGGCTGAAACATTTTACATGTCCACCAATAACTTATTATAGCTCCACACCCTCCAACTGCTGTTTTGATTTTTTTTTTAAGATTTCACCTAATTGTCACTCAACAGTAACCAGAATAGCTAGTGATTATTAAACTGTGTTTTTCTTACTATTTTCTTGTCAATTTTGGGGATTGATGTGTTTCAGGATATTGAGAATAGAATCAATGCTGTCCAAGCTCCTTTTCAAATAATTTTATCAAGCCATAATATTTAAGATGGTAACAGTATATATACAAGGTGTGTTGGGAGTAGTAATAAGGGTATTCAATATTTATTATCATACTCCATAAGGCAATATGTCTTCAATGAAATAGTGTTTAACTAGACTTAAGATAGAAAAGTTCTTATCTCAACCCTAGTATTCAACATTAGGAAATGTTTAAGGAAAAAAAAATCCAGGAAGATAAGTCTGAGAGTATTTTGCTAGTCAAGAAGCACTGCAACACTGATGCTCTTCTAATGCCAGGCCTTCACGATAATTTCCACTCAGATTCTTTGGTGGCCTCCTTGCCTTGTTCTGTTTAAGGGACTTCATGCTGAGGGCATGTGACATCACAGAGGGAGCAGTGCACTTGGGTACAGAAATATGGCTAAGGAGATTGTCTGACCTTAGAGTTGGCTTCAATGGAATATACATTTTCAAGGAAGTTCCCTGTTAAAAGCTGATAAATTGTTAGTTAAGGCAAGGTGCAGGGGCTTATGTCCAGTATCCTAGATGTTTGCAAAGTCAAGGATGGAGGACAGCTGAAAGCCAGGAGTCCAAGACCAGCCTGGAAAACGTAGAGAGATCCCCCCCTCGTCTCTAGAAAAAAAAGAATGTTTGTTAAGATGTGGTGTGAACAATGACATCTATTAGAGATTATTTATTAACATTTGTTCAGAAAATAGAAAATAGAATGATGTCTTCTGATCCATCAATATCATAATAAGGATGTTAAGTTTTTCAACTATGGTAAATATAGAGAACATAACATTGCCCATCTTAGCCATTTTTAAGTGTACAGGACAATGGCATTAAGTAAGTCACATTGTTGTGCTATCATCAATACTATCGATCTCCAGAACTCTTTCCATCTTCTAAAACTGAAACTGTATTTCAATTAAATGACAACCCTCTCCCCATTTCCCCTGCTCCCAGTTCCTGGCAACCTCCATTCAAATTTTGTCTCTATGACAGTGACTACTATGAAGCAGGTTCACTGTGCACTGGTTACCTACTTATCAGAGTACAGGGAGACAGAACAGTCATACACAACAAGTTACAAGAATCTGGTGTAGTATTTACAGGTGGCCAGCAAGGGACTGCAGAAGCCTAGGATGTATCCTGGGTCTGTCCCCTGAGGCACAGGCATGTGGGTCTGATGGAATCTTGACTGTGTGTACCCCACTTGGACCACCACTCAGGAACCCCAGAAAGAAGATGCTCTGGGTTTTTAATCCTGGTGTCACAGGACACATGGAGCTGAAGTACTGGAGGACTAAAGTACTGGAGGACAGTACTAGGGGAAGCTGGAACAGGGGCAGGCTGTTCTGACCAGTCTTTCAGAATGTTACATTTCCAGCACATTCTACAATTATTCTTGAGAAGTGTAAGAAAGAGAGTGGGAAGAACGAAGTGAGTGGAGAACCATCAGAGGATTGTACTGGAGTCACCCCACAACCCAGACACCCCCCCTTAGAAAGCCATTCCATTTTATATGCCTACCAACCACCCTGAACTGGAGGCAGAGGTGTGTCTTGTCAGACTGATGAAGCACCTTGACGAACACAATGTCAAAGCAACATCATTGAGCCAGAGCCAGAATAGATTTCACTGGGCCAATGAAAACTACTACCGGAGGCAAGATGATCAGGCCCACTTGAAGCAGTTATGTAGCCCAGGATCCCATGATCCACAGAAGAAGTTGCTAAAGGGGTCAAAGAAGAATCCTTCAGGTGGGCCCATTTTCTGCAATTATGAGCCTGTTTCCAGATCTTCTCTACTTGAATTTCTAGGATACCTGAGGTGTTTAGGTACAGCAGGAGGTGTTGGAAACTGTATACAATCCTCCCAGTTGGGATTTTATTGTATTTTATTTATTTATTTATTTTGAGACAGAGTCTCGCCCTGTCGCCCAGGCTGGAGTGCAGTGGCGCAATCTCCGTTCACTGCAAGCTCCGCCTCCCGGGTTCACGCCATTCTCCTGCCTCAGCCCCCCGAGTAGCTGGGAATACAGCCACCTGCCACCATGCCTGGCTAATTTTTTGTATTTTTAGTAGAGACGGGGTTTCACCGTGTTAGCCAGGATGGTCTCGATCTCCTGACCTCGTGATCCACCCACCTCGGCCTCCCAAAGTGCTGGGATTACAAGCGTGAGCCACCGCACCCGGCCCCAGCTTGGATTTTAAAAAAGTCTGGAGCAACACTGTTATCTTAAACATCCTTCCTGAAGGAGTTAATGGATGTCTGCTGGGCTACCAAGGCAGTGGCTATGGAGGAGGAGCAATATCTGCCATGGTCAGGGACACGTTTCTTATCATTTCTCTTTTTTTCATGAGCACTGACTCCTATACTTAGTACCAAAAATATCACAAAAGACATAAACCCATAGTCTGTTATGCCTTCTGGCAGGTCCCTAGTAAGTCTGAGGTACAGCTTTGGGCTGCAGGCTCAATGGTTCACCTAATTCCAAGGAGTAATATCCAGGGACAACCCCAGCATTTCCAACATGCAGAATCTCACCATCCCACAGTTATCCAGAGATGGTATCACACACCCTGCATTTTGGTCACTCCCAGATCATTCACAGAGAAATATGTAGCCCTTGGGTGCACACAACCCCCTTTCTCCCATTTTATTGTTCAATCACCCAGTCATGGTTATGCAGGTATTGGTGTGTTCATTAGCCAAGTCTCACTGATGGAAGAGTTGCATGAGCAAAGTTTGCTCATACAATATTGTCCATAGATGGATGGCTAGCATTAGTCCAGTCCTTGTTTTTGTCATTGCCGTTGGGACATTTCTCATCTACGCAGTCAAAGAAGTATGGTGCATCAAAATATCAGTCCACCAATGTTTTTTTTAGTTGTAGTCATGACATTTGCCACAGAGTCAATTTAGTTAAAAGGGGCGCCTCCAATTTTCTCCCATGTGGTAGGTGTCACATCTTCAGTTGGTAGGCCAGTGCTTGGGTCCTGTTGATGTACACAATGGTATCAGGAATATTGGTGTTGTTTACCTTTGGTAAAATGAAAGGAAACCTCTAGTTAGTGACAGAACGAGGTCAAGAATGGCAGATTCAGTATTTTGAAAGATTACACTTGGTGACTTGCAAGAAGCTAACAAAGATGTTATGCTTCTAGGCCTTTGCTGCCTCATTCTTGCCAAAATGCAGTGTGACAGGTTAGTGCAACATCTCTCACCCATCCCAGGGTCTCAGGTATCTCCTACCCATCTACAAGGGTTAGGCTGTATTGGTGTAGGAATGCGGTCTGGCTGTCCTTGCTCTGTGAACAATCCATTGCCTTTGTCGCTTGACCCAGACATTTCAGTCCTGATTGTCCACTCCAGGAAGGGAGGTTATGCCCTGTAAAAACTTGACATATTTCATAATATCACCAACACTAAAGGAAGGATAAGATGTCCCTGACACCAGAAAAGGGCCCCTAGCTCCGTGATATTTCTTAGTCTTGTTATCCGTCCTGTGGGATCTTGTAGAAAAGAGGCATTTAGAGGAAACATAATCCCCATATTAGAGTTAGGGGGCCTGTCTGGGGTACGATGATGGCCTGAATTGAAAACCACCCCAGGGCATGCATTCTAAAGGAAAAAAAGAGAAAGAATGGTTAGGAACACTGAAATGGCTTTCACAGGTCCAGACTATTAAAGTGTGTGCCTGGACTACCTTCACTTCCACTCAGCATTATGTTCCTTAACATTCATTATTTCCCTTGTTCTGGAGTGCGATATTTAATGCCCATATTGCTCTGGTCAGATTGGGTACCATCCCATTAGCAGACTTTCTAGATGTCCTTTCTAGATGTTGCTGTGTGATTCCACTGTTCTAGCATTCACTAGATTCATTGGCCTGTGGATGCAGGGTGTGTGGAAAGTTCATCGTGTTCCATGAGAGTGTGCCTATTGTCATGTTGCTTGGGCAGTGAAAGATGCTCCTTGGTCAGTGTGAAGTGTCTTGGGGTATCCAAAAATATGACATAAGTTCCTCTCAAGGGTGACCTTCGTAGTCCCAGCATGCAATTGAGCATCATATCTCTTTTTCCTGCAGGTGGAAAGCTGTGGCCATAGTCCTTTCCTCCACACCAGGGTTTCTTTAAAAGTCCAGTCTCTCAGTAGCCATTTTCCTGAACAGATGTTGAAGCTGTTGGCAATGGCCCATGATTTAGTGGAAATGTGGCATGATAAGATGTTGGAACAGCCTGCATGGCCATTACCACTGAATGTAGTTTGACCCACTGGATTGAAATCCCATGCTAAGTTTCAGTTAAAAAAGTGGCCATCCACTGGCTGAATGGTGGCCACACCTAGTGGACCTGTCAATTTGTGTTTTGCTCAGCCATCAGTGACTCCTGTCGTATGGAAATCTCTGAATCTTGGGCTCCACATGGGTAAATGAAGATCCAAATTATCACCTACAAGTCATTTGGTCCCTTCAACAACCTCTCCATTTGTTCATGGAGCCACAGATCCTGTGGGGTCCTGACTAAGACTGATCAAGAATGTGCCATTTCCATTTGATAACATGACTCTGTTGAGATTGTTCCTGCCTTGAAAGCCAGGCAGGGGCTTCTCAACTCTGTGATTCTTCCCAGGAAATACGTGAGGACTTCCATCTGGGTTCATATCTCAAACACAACCCACCAGTCTCTCACTTGTTGCCCTCTGCTCAAAGTCTTCACATTGTTATTTTTTCACGGGGTAAAAAGTTAGCTTATATATTATCTTGCATTCATCCAAATTCTGTTTAAATAACATACATATGTTCCTTTATTCTTTCAAACTTTGTCCTTGTTGTTGAAACCCAGCTTTGGAGTTCAGAAAACTACTTTTGTACTTCAATATGCTGTGAGTGAGACTGTGCAAAGACTTTAGCAACTAGGTCTTTATTTTTGCATACATTTGCCACAACATATCTAGTAATTTAAAAATCTAGACTGTGAAGAGTTTTATTTGGGTTCTCCCTGAAAAAAGTAGGATAAAATACAGTGCCTGCTGCTGTTCTGGTCAAGGGTCTGCCTTACAAAAAGTGGAGGGGGGAGGTGGAGGAAGGGAGGGAAGCTGATTTAATACCACCAAATCTTATTAATATGCACGTACTCTGGTAACTGCTAAACCAAATCAAAAGAATGTATTAATTTTGTGTTGCCAGTAATCAGTCTCAATTAGGTGTCTGTTATGCAGAATGAATTTAGTTGATGAATGAATATAGGGAAGGAAGAGAGGATTAGAATGAGCTCTCATTGAGCTTTCTCTTCTCTTGTGTCTCATTGCTCAGAGGGCATGAAGACCTCCTCCATTCTGCAGACTCTGTCATACAAAGACTGCTGCAGCTGACGGGACCTTAAAATGTGGTGCGTGAGGTGTAGCCGAGAAATTTATGGTCATGAGCCCTCAGTTGCAGCGAGTCATCTGAGTTCTCGAACATCTTCCTCTTTAGGCATCTAAGAGAATCCACAGTGCCTGCTTTCCACACAAATAACACATCTGGGCAGCTGGGCCACAGCAAGCAGGGAGGTTTGTGTTCAGGACTGTACCATTGTGGGAGGATGATGTATACTTTGCTGGCAGCAATAAACCCCAACATCCTCAACCTCCACCCTGCTGATTTTAAACATGAAATCTGTCCCCGACCCACTGCCACTGAACCTGTCTGGGACTCCAGGGTCCCGACTGGAAACCAAATAGATTGGGAGCCATAGAGGCTGACCTGGCTTCTGTAGGTACCAATTGAAATAGATGTGTCCATTACTGTGAAGGGGGCTGTGACTAGACCTGAAGGAGATGGAGGCTGGCTCCCCAGGGGTGACAGGTAGGGAGAGTGGAGGCTGGGTCATCACAGCATTTCCATTGGACCATGAAATAATAAGAGAAGCGCAAGGTTATGTACAAACATTGTGAGTCATTTTAATCATTTTCTGTCTGTTATTTATGTTTTCTAAATTATTTTTGTGTGTGTGATTTTGATTAATCCTCCCAAAACATACGGGTTTAAAAAGAACCAATATTTGCAAGGCAAAATGGGCCTCTAGAAGTCACCTACCCCATCCCCCTCTTTGCTCCTTCTGAAATCTTCCTCACTGTCACAGATCTAGACATCACATGCTCCATCCTGGAGGACAAGACACATCTAACACGAGGACAGGACACACATGGGAGGTGGCGGGGTCCACAGAGTTCACCCTCCTACCCCATCATCCTCCCTCATTTCCCTTCCGCCCTTACCAGGGACCCAAAGCATTAGCAGCCCCAGGAGCTAAGCAGGGAGCCTCACTGTGGGAAGGTGAACTGAGGAGTCCTGATCAGTCAAGGCAAGGATAGAGCTGAGCTTTTATCTCAGACTCACAAGGAAAGTCCTCCCTAGGGGACAGTATGCAAATCCCCTGGTGGGTGCAGTGGGATGGAAAGAGCCAAGGAGAAGGTGGGGACCTCTCTTGTGAGCAAAATGACATAAATATATTTTATGTTTTTAAGGAAATCAAGAGAGGTAAAATCTGTGTTTCCTGAGTGGCAGAAGGGACATATTTAGATGTTTCCTGCTGTTTCCTCTACCTGATTTCTAGTTCGTTAGGACTTTCTCAGGCATGGTTTACACTTCTCTTTAATAAGGTTGAGCTTTCATAAATATTTGGTGATTCTTATTTCTTGGTTCAGGTTTATTTAAAAGAGCCTAGGTTTGTTTTATTTTATTTTATGTAAGGTAAAACACACAGTGCAAAGGGTTCAAATCTTAACGGTGCAAATGAATGTCAAGATCCAGATCACTTCATGTCATGATCCACATCAAAATACGGAAGGTTTCCAGTTCTCTCGCTGCTTTCATTGTGCACCTTCCCAGTCAAAAACTGCTGCTCAAAACACAATCAATGTAAATGATATTCTGATATATATTATAATTGTTTTATTCCTGGACCTAATCTTTATATCAGGTAAAGTAAACATTTTTTGTAGTTTCTTTCTAATTTCTTTCATTTTTTGAGGGCTTGATTCCTTCTTGTCAATTTGAATTGCTGTCTGCTGTCATTCCCCGTTATTCTGAAGGATTTTCTCTTGAATTTTCCACAAGGCAGATACACTATTAATGAATTAGTCTTTGTGTATGAAGGAACATTTCTACCTTGCTTTTATGTTTAAATGATTGTTTTGCTGGATATAGCATTTTTTCAGCCACTTTCTCTGTCTCTCCTCCTTTGTGACTCTCATTATACTTTTGTTGGTATCCTTCACTCTGAGCTATACATCTCTGACGTCTTCTTCCCTTTTTTTAAACATTTTATTCAGACTCAATAAGTTCTATTCCTCTATTTTCAAGTTAACTGATTATTCTGCCATCTCAAATTGCTATTAGACCTAGCTAATACATATTTAAATTGGGTTATTTTACTTTTCATTTCTAGAGTTCCAATTTGGTCATTTTTTATATTTTCCATGTCTTTTCTTGAGGCCCTACTTGCCGAATCTTCTTAACATTTTGTTTTTTATGTCAATGATCATAGTTTTAAAAATAATTATTTGAAAATCTTTGTAGTCTTTACTAAATCCGATAATTACGGCATGTTAGAATCAGCTTTCATTGACTATTTTCTGTTGTCATTATTGTAGTTGCTTTATTTTTGTTCCTTTAATATTGGTCATTCTTCTCGGTTTTTTCCCAGGAGCTGTTAAACTGAAAATTGTACATTTTTGATAATATTTCATAGTACCTCTCTTTAGATTATGGACTTTTTAATTTTAATTTTAATTTTTTTAGAAATAGGGCCTTACTCTTTCACCCAGGCTGGAGTATGGTGGTGTGATCATAGCTTGCTGCAGCCTCAACCTCTTGGGGTCCAGTGGTTCTCCAGCTTCATCCTCCTGAGTATCTGGGACTATAGGTGCATGCCATTACTCTCTGCTATTTTTTTTTAAAAAAAATTTGTAACATATTTTGCCCACCCAGCCTGGTCTCGAACTCCTGGCGTCCAGTGATCCTTCTGCATCAGCCTCCCAAAGTACTGGGATTACAGACTTGAGCCACCATGTCAGGCCTGGAATTTGTTTCGTTTTTCTGATCATTTTTTAATTTTCTTCTTAGTTACTTGGGTGAACTTACTGATAGTACCTGACTTATGATGCTTGGAGTTATAACTTTTTGACTTTCAGATGGTATGAATGTGATATGCATTCAAGTAGAAATAGAAATTCTAGTATTTATACAACTATTCTATTTTCTCTTTCAATATAGTATTCAATAAATTACATGAGGTATTCAACACTTTATTGGAAGATAAGCTTTGTGTAAGATAATGTTGCCCAGGTGTAAGCTAATGTAAGTGTTTTCAGCACATTTAGGATAGGACAGGCTGAGCTATAATGTTAAGTGGATTAGATGTATTAAATGCATGTTCATTGCATGATATTGAAAAATCTATCTCACATGGTGTTTGACCACTGATATCTCTGCTTCCTTTTATTCTTAATATTAATATTTAGTTTGAATTTATAGTAACTGCACATGTATCTGCATAGCAAAGTGGTCACCAGTGATTTGAGATGTTTTGCTCAAATATCTGGAGGTTATAAATCTATCTTCTGTCAACGCATCTGTGTGTAGTTTAAAAAGCAAACTGCATGCAAAATGCAGCTAGTTCTTACCTCCCTCTGGTTTTACTTTGCACCGGAAACTCCTGGTTCCCATCACTCATATCTATAGCTTCTAGGTCACTAGGAATGTGTGCAGAGATTATTTCAGCAATATGGGTCTATCTTATCCAGGAATCTGCTATTTACTATCAGCAGATGTACTACTTGCCTCAAACAGGGCATCATCTTGGACTTGTAAAGCTGTGGGATTTTTCTGTTCATTTCCTACGGAGTTCTGCATATTTAGCTGGAAACACTGAAGAATTTTTTTTTCCACTCCTTGGCTTTACTCAAGTCCACCCCCTTTGGCAGCAAGCTGCCAGTTTTATTTGCTATGCTCATATTGGTAAAACTCCAGTTCTGTAATTCATGCTGATTGAGCTGGGGGTAGATGGGTGCTGTCACAGGCAAAAGGCTACAGACCTTTTCTGTCCTTACTCAAAGCACTGGTGCTTTTTTTTTCTATAAAGAATATGCAACCTTAATTATTTTATGCTTTGCCAATTTTCAGAGTGCTGAAATAGTTTTGATATTTCAGCTTTATATTTAAATGTGTGTTTGTTGTTTATTTTTGCACAGAAGATTTATTAAACTCTTTGTGATGCCATAAAGAGAGATGCCTTCTAAAATGCATTTAGTTGAACATAATAGCCACACTGAAATGGTATGATGCAATGGACTAACATAAGTAATTTTGGATTTGACATCTTGAACTCCAAAATGGCCAAATAGAGCAGAGATGCTAAAACTGAGTGGCCACCACACTAGCTGTCTGTAAAGGAAGCAGCTGGTATAATAATCTAGTAAACACTGATGGTCTTGTTGAGGTTTTTGTTTCATGTTGAATCACTGTGGGAGTCTGGTTATTATACTGCTGACAGTAGTAAACTGCAAAATCTTCAGGCTCTAGGCTGCTGATGGTGAGAGTGAAGTCTGTCCCAGACCCACTGCCACTGAACCTGGCTGGGATGCCAGTGGCCCTGTTGGATGCATCATAGATGAGGAGCCTGGGCGACTGCCCAGGTTTCTGCTGGTACCAGGCTAAGTAGTTGCTAACACTCTGACTGGCCCTGCAGGAGATGGTGGCTCTTTCCCCTGGAGACAAAGACAGGGTGGCTGGAGATTGCGTCAACACAATTTCTCCGGTGGTATCTGAAATTGGAAATAAAACAGAAATGCACTCATGTAATCAAGATCAAACCAACTGTCTTTGAGTAGAGCCAAAATTGTTGATCTACTTTGAATTTTAATTATATTTCTTGATGAGCAGAGGTGGCAGGAGTTTTCACTAATGTGCAAAACCACCTCATATTCCCCTCACCTGGGAGCCAGAGTAGCAGGAGGAAGAGAAGCTGTGCTGGGGCTTCCATGGTTCCCTCTGGGTCGTAACTGAGCAGTTCCTCCCTAGAGCTCTGACCCAGGCATTGATATGGGCTCTGGAAGGTAGGGCAGCTGGGAGGGACATGCAAAGCAGCTGGGTGGGAGCTGAGCTTCCAGCTGCAGAGACCACCTGCTTCTTCCTCTCTGCACTGAGCATCCTGTGCCGCCCTCGTTGTCAGGTCAGAAAAGTCTGTTGGCTCAGCCTGAGTGTAGAACTCCTCACTTGTGATTACAGAATTTCACTCCTGTGTCTTTCTTCTCCTCAATCACCTAAATCCACCCAGATGATGTTTGGCACAAGCCTGTGTTGTTCTTTTTAAGAACAACTTAAAAAGCTGTGTTTTCATTTCTCTCTTCCTGTCCTCAATATGCCCGGCCATCTCCCTGAGTGCATTATTGGATCAATGAAAAGGAAGAGTCTGTTAGAACATAATCTTCCAGATACACCTTTCATTTGCTTGTTAGTAATGTTTTCTGAGGGTCCTGAAGCTTTCCATTAACCCAGACACATACCCTCTTTGAGTTAAAAAAGTTAAAAACTTCTGTTTACAGTCACATGTCCTGGCCGGCCCTGACATAGATGCTCCATGGCTTGCCAATGGCTTGGAATTGATCAAGTAGCTTAACTTCCGTGTGTCTCAGTTTCCATGGCTGTGTAACTGTGATAATAGTGGTACCTGCCTTACAGTGCTGTAGACAGTTTAAATAAAATAAGATAAAACATTTATAATAGTATTCAGGACATTATGTATGCGGCAATTATTTTTGTTTTTATTGATTAAATATTCAGCACTACAGTCATCATCATTATCATAAATATACTTACTTAGCACAGAAAAGAGTCTTCAATCTAATCCAAGACTGTTTTATCAACAGTCAAATTAAATTCTAGGGCTTTTTCTTCAGGAACTGTACACAACTTTTAAAATCCTAATGATTTGGTCTTAATCTGTGCTAAAGTACTCAGACCTTCAATCATTCCCGCCCATCCCTAACGCATTACTTCTCATCATCCATTATCAAAATGTTACCCGATGAAAGTTTCCCATGTCCTGTTGCTGTCCTTCTTTCTTACATAATCTTTATTCTACCTTGTTATCTTTTGTCTTATTCTTGCCCCAGGACTGACAATAAGGAAAAGCTACCATCATTACTTGTGGACTTGCTCCAGTATAATTTTGTCAGGCTTGTTATCTTGGAAATGAGGACTCTGTCTTGCAAAGAAACATATTCATTGGGTCAATGTGTTATGAAATAAAGGATTTTATCTACTTATCATCCAATAATTAATTTAGACTGACTTGAACAGATTTTTTTTAATGACAAAAAGGAGAAGATGGTATAAGAGGAAAATACAATACAATATCAAACACTAGCTATTATGACTCTTGCTTCATGGATTTTTACATATATATTAGACATATGATGGATATATGTGTGCAATGATGATCCAAAAACTGAGTGCTAACTGGCATAAGGAATGCCTGCATTACACTGAGTCTTGTCTACTTTTCCAATTATGAACAGAAAGCTACAGTACTATTTGTATGAGTATCAAACCTTCTAGCTGCCTGAGATAGAAGTAGAGCAGATTTACTGAGATAAAAGCCTTGGAAGTAGTAAAGGTTTGTCCTGTGATGTTATGGCTGTTGCTGTGGTTGCTGTTGTTAGGAAATACAGTGGCAGTGAAAGCAAGTAGAAGTTTGACAAACTCTGCTCTTCCTCATACTCACAACCCCCTCTAGAGATGGACAGATGCTGGTACAGGAACCTCTGATACCTCTAAGGAAGCCTTTTTTGCTTTTTCCAGAATCTTTCCTGACAAGTATTGTATGAGTCACAGATTAGGTGGAAGTGGGTGTAGAAGAAAGGACTAGAGCGAGGGAAGAAGTTTTCAGTCCCAGGTAGTTGTTGTTGCCACAGGGAAATTGAATTTTTCAAAGATTTGTGACACACTTCTATCGTGTTGGGGAGAGAGGCATCAAACCAGGCTCACTCCTGAGAGAATCATTACATTATTTTAGAGAGAAGGAATTGTAAATTTCTTGTCAAATAGATGTTTAAAATTAAAAGCTATCGAGACCATCCCGGCTAACACGGTGAAACCCTGTCTGTACTAAAAATACAAAAAATTAGCTGGGCATGCTGGCGGATGCCTGTAGTCCCAGCTACTTGGGAGGCTTAGACAGGAGAATGGCATGAACCCGGGAGGTGGAGCTTGCACTGAGCGAGATCGCGCCACTGCACTCCAGCCTGGGCCACAGAGCGAGACTCTGTCTCAAAAAAAAAAAAAAAAAAAAAATTCAAAGCTATTGATTTTTTTGTTGTTGTTGTTGAGATGGAGTCTTGCTCTGTCACCCAGGCTGGAGAGCAGTTGCATGATCTTGGCTCACTCCGTTTCCCAGGTTCAAGCGATTCTCCTGCCTCAGCCTCCCAAGTATCTGGGATTAGAGGTGTGTGCCATCACACCCGGCTAAATTTTGTATTTTTAGTAGAGACGGAGTTTTGCCGTGTTGGTCAGGCTGGTCTCGAACTCCTGACCTCTGGTGATCTGCCCGCCTCGATCTCCCTAAGTTCTGGGATTACAAACATGAGCCACTGTGCCTGGCCCTACTGATGTATTAATATTATTCATCTTGAATACAGCAAGTGGTAAGGTGCAAATCCACAATTTAAACTTGAGATTTCTACTCCTATGTGAATTATACCATTGAGGAACAGAAAAATTCTGTATTGCTTGGGAGATGATGTTTGACAGTGATCAGCTTGTGAAGCAGAGGATTATGTCACAATACATTCCACAGTATTACATATAAAAATGGTGAATGGCCTTAAACCCAGAAGAATCTGCATTTCTCATGAGCCATACTACCACCAAGAAAGAATTGAATTGAAACTTGTGACTACTTGATGAAGGGTTTATAGGAAGAGGGAAAGAAAAAGGACACAAAGCACAATATTGTAAATGGAAAGGAGAAAGTCATTACACAGCCTATTAGAGTAAAAAAATAAAGAGAGGCTAAATGAGTAACTTTTTGGCAACTAACTTGACAAAAATGGTGCAATCTTCACCTCGTGGGTTCAAGCGATTCTTGTGACTCAGCCTCCCAAGTAGCTGGGATTACAGGTGTGCACCACCACTTATGGCCCTTTTTTTTTGCATTTTTAGTAGAGACATGGTTTCACCATGTTGGCCAGGCTGGTCTTGGACTCCTGACCCCAAATGATCTGCCCACCTCAGCCTCCCAAAGTGCTGGGATTACAGGTGTGAGCCACTGTGCCAGGCCTTAAAGCAGTACTTTCATTTAGTAAAGTGTAGAAGAAAAAACATAAATAAAGAGACAACAAAAAAACAAAATGCCATTACGGAAAAATGATAACTTTAGGGCAGAAAACAAGAAAAGGCAAACCAAGATTCTCATAAGGTAAGTCTCCAATCCACAATCCTAGGAGGAATGTCAATGCTGAAAACCCTGGAGCATCCAGGGAGTGGCCAAAAATACCTAATGCTGAAAACCCAGAGTACCCGAGTATCAGCCTATCAGTGTCCCCACACCAAATGCCAGAAAACCCTGGAGTATCCAGGGGCTGACCAATGCAGAAAATCCTGGAGCCTCAGTTGGGTGGCCAACAGTGAGCCCCAAAGGCCTGGTTGGGGCCACAGAACAATGTGACTCTGGCTTCTTATGGCCAACAGAACAAGAGAATTCTTACATCCAAGTGTCCTGCCTTAAACAATTGCACAAACATAATCAGCAGCGAACCAAAGCCAAAACTGCAAAGCAAACACATATATCAGGGCAGAAAATAAGATAAAATGGCTGATGGATAAATAAAATGGCATTAGAGGAGAAATGACTAAGAGAAAGAGCAAGGAGGATGTAGTCAGGTGTGCTATGGAGGACTTCAAATGGACTATCTAGCCAAAGCTCTTATGCCCTGGATCATCTGATATAGGGCAGGTGGGCACACACTTACAGGTGTGCAGGAGCCAAAATGGTGCCAAGCAGTCTCTAACGTGTGGCCTGTGTGAAAATCTCTCCAGGCTCCCCAGCTTGGGTGGATTGCGCTCCCGCGGGGGAACTAGAGCACAGAGCGGCTGGCCTGCATGAAGCAGTGGCTCTGTGGCCACTTGCGCATCCCCAGGGCTCCACCGCCTGTCAGGAAAGATGATGGCTCTTAAAACAGCCTTCGGCTAGTGTTAACAGCTCTGCAATGTTAGCAACTCTGTAGCTTTGATCGCTGTAGCACTGATCACCGTCTGGCCCTCTCTCACTGATCGCTGTCTTGCCACTTCTCCAATAGCTGTCCTGCTCATTGCTAACCGCTATGTCCATCTTCTCACAAAATCCCATCTCTTGCTGTCTCTTGTTGTCTTGCTTCTCTGCTGTTTCTGCTGTCTCAATGCCACATCAAACGCTGCCTCTCACCATCTCTAGAGTTGACTGGCTGTCTCAATCTTGATGCAAGGCAAGTTCTTGGCTTTGCTCAGGAAAGAACGTTAGAGTAAGCCGGTGATTGAATAAAACAGCTTTATTGAGGCAGCAGCAGTGTTACAGCTCTGTGACTACTCCGGTGGAGCAGGCATAATTCATAGGCAGAGGGCTAAGACTAACAGCCAGGGGCAGTTTTACAGTCACATTTATACGCACTTTTAATCATGTGATAATTAAGGGGTGGGTTATCCAGAAATTGTGCAAAAATGGGTTGTGTTGCCCCAACTTCTGGGTGTTGCCATGGCAGGGCAGCAATTTCCAGGTTTTGCCATGGCAAGGTGCTGTGACTTCTGGATGTTGCTATGGCAATGGTAAACTGTCATGGCACTGGTGGGTATGTCTTACGGAGATGTGTTTTCAGAATCCTATTCCTGTTTTGGCCAGCCTCGCATCTGGTCCAGAGTGAAATCCTGCCTACCTCTTACCTCAAAAGTAACAAGAAATCTGTAAGAACAAGTTACCCAGAAAAAAAAAACTCCAAATTTTATTTGGTGGTTAGTGACATGGTACTTATCAAAATTACACAAACTTTCAAGGGAATAAAAAAATACTCTCAATTATTATAGGAGGTCATAATGTCCTCCAGTCCAAAAATTAATAAGGACATAACAAAAAAAGGATATTAAAGGCTAGGATCTCTTATGAACATAGACACAAAAATCATAAGAAAAAAATTAAAATGGAATCCATCTGTGTATCTACACATTTAGTGAACACACATTGTAAAAAGTGTTACAGTTTTTATGATAAGAAGTCTTGATAGGTAATTTTAATTTCTGAAAAGTTTATATGAACTATAAGTTATGTTGGATCTCTTTCCCTAACTTAAAAAATATTTCTTTGCATTTAAATATTTCCCAATTTTTAATAACTTTTTATTACTTAGACTTTTAGTTGATATAAATAAGAAATGTGTATTAAAAGCCTACCATTTTGATTTAACCTATGAAATACATTTAAATTCTTGGAAAAATCAAAAAACACCTAGAAAAGTGAGCTCTTGCCAGAAGATACACAGTTCTTTAGTGTCAGGCTGAGATTATCTCCCAGAAATAAATTTTGGCTCATGTAGCTTCAAGGACACTGCAAGAATAAAAGATGTGAAGCAATGTTACTTAATTGGATTTGCAATTACTAACTATTCACTGTTAACCAATTTTATTGAAAAAAATGTTTCCAATCAAATACACTGATTTTAAATATACTGTTGAACAAGTACATTCTTGTAAACACCTCCAAAATCAATACACAGAATACTTCTATAACTCCAAAAAGTTTCGTCCTGCTCTTCAGGAATCAACTTGCTTTCCACCTCACAGAACAGACCATCCTTGGTCAGCTTATTGTTAGTATAGATTTCACTTTCTTTTTAAGAATTTCACGTAAATAGAATATAGCAGGTGTTCTTTTGTGGCTGGTGACTTTCATGAAGCATAATTGTTTCCTAGGCTCATTCATGTCGCCCTGTGTCCTCATGATGTGTTACTCTTCACTTTTGAGTACTATTTAACTGTGTAGTTATTTCAAATGTATCCCATCACCTGCTGTTGGACATGTGGGTTGTTTCCACTTTGGGCTATTATGGATAAGGCTACCATGAATGTTATTATATAAGGCTTTGCATAAATATTTCTTTATTGCTTTTGGGCAAATACCTAGGAGTGCAGTTGCTGGTCTTACAGTAAGTGTTTAATACTCTGCCAAACTGTTTTCCAAAGTAGTTGTACCATTTTACATCTCAGCCCAGAATTCACGAGCGTTCTCAATGTTTCAGCTACTTGTTTTTAAGACTTTTTGTTAATCTTCACTCAACAGTGACCAGAATGGCTAATGATCATTAAGTCATGTATTCCTTACAATTTTCTTGACTTTTGTGGGTGCTTGACTTGTATTAGGATATTGAAAACAGGATCAATATTGTCTAAACCCCCTTTCAAACACTTTCCCTAAGTCATGATATTTAGCACGATAACAGGAGATCTAAAGGGACTGTTGGTAGTAGTAACAGGCATTATTCAATATTTATTATCAGACTCCTTAAGACAATACATTTTGAGTGAAATAGCATTCAACTAGACTTGGGACAAAAAGCTTCTAATCTCAGCTTTAGCATTAAATATTAGGAAACCCCTGAGAAAACAATCCAGGAAGAGAAATCAGAGGGTGTTTGCTAGTGGAGAAGTGCTGCAACACCTAAACCCTATTAATGACAGATCTTTGCAGTGATTTCCACTCATAAAGTTGGGTTGACTCCTTGCCTTGTTCTCCTATGTGTCCGTGTGACTTCATGCTGAAGGGATGTGACATCAAACAGGGAGAAGTGCACTTGGGTACAGAAACATGGCTGAGGAGATTGGCTTTGGAGGTGGCTGCAATGAAATATACGTTTTGAAGAAGTCCCCTATGAAATGTCTTATATACTGTTTCTTCTGGCCAGGTGCTCGGGTTCACACCTGTAATCTCAGCACTTTGAGTGACCAAGGAGAAAGCATCACGTAAGGCCAAGAATTTGATGGAAGCCTCGGCAACATATGGAGACCCCATGTTTACAACACACACACACACACACACAAACACACACACACACACAAAATTTGTGAACAATGTCATCACAAAGTGATTATTTATGAACATTTGCTCAGAAAATTAGAAAATAAAGCAATGTCTTCTGAGCTAACAATACTATAATAAAGATGTTAGTTATTTAACTATAGTTAACACAGAGAATATAAAATTGTCTATTTTAACCATACTTAAGAATACAGAGAAGTGGCATTAAGTATATTCACATGTTCTGCCATTATTACTGACACAATCTGTAGAAATATATAAAAATTAATATGTATACCCCTTAAACAATACTCCACCCATTTTCTCTATCCCTACCCCCAGCAACCTCCATTGCAGCTCTGTCTCTATGTCAATGACATCTTTGAAGCAGCTTCGCTGTGCACTGGTTACCAACATACTTGAGCGTGGGGAACAGAACATCCCCCATAGCAAGTTACATGAAGTGGCTTTATTATTACAGATAAGCAGCAAGGGAACACAAAAGTCTTGGACTCATTATGGGCCGATCCCCCAAGGCACAGGAAAGCTATGTGGAGCTGATGGAGTCGACTATGTGTACCCCACATGCACCACAGTGCAGGAACCCACGAAAGTAGCCACTCTGGGTTTTATATCCTGGGGTAACAAGACACACAGGGCTAAAGTGCTAATGGACATTCTATTCTATGGGAAACTGGTATAGAGCACAGGTAGGTTGTTCTGCTCAGTTCCTGTCTATCTCAGGATGTTACAATTCCAGCACATTCAACAATTATACTTGAGAACTCTTAAAATAAGCAAGAAAGTGGAGAGAACTAAGTCAGTCCAGGGTAATTGGAGAACTGTCTTGCAGTTACCCTACTACCTAGACATCCCCCTTAGCAAAGCTAGCATATTTCATATGATCACCAACTTCCCCTGAACTGGAGGCAGAAGTTTATCTTCTCAGATTGATGAAGCACCTTGACTTACACAATCTCAATGCAGATTATTAAGCCATAGTGAGAGTATATTTCACTGGGCCGCGAAAAGCTAGTGCCACTGGTAGGAAGATAAAACTCCCCAAAGCAGTCACTAAGATGATAAGAAGTGAAAGGAGGATATTTCAGATGTCCCATTCTCTGCAGCCAGTGAGCCTGCTTTATGATCACCCCTTCTTGGTTTCCACGAGAATGTGCCCATTGTCATGTTGATTGTGCAGTGAGGCTGTTTCTTGGTCAGAGTGAAGTCTCATGGAATATCCAAAAACATGACATAAATTCCTCTCAAGCGTGGCCTTGGTAGCCCCAGCATCTAATAGAGTGACATATATTTAGCCGTCCAGGAAGCAAGCTATTGCCATAGTCCTTTTCTCCACACAGGAGATCCTTTAATAGTTCAGTCACTCAGTTGCTATTTTCCTCACCAGATGGCTGGGTTGTTGGCAATGGCCCATGATTTAGTCGAAATGGAGCAAAATATAGTGTTAGCGGCAGCCTGCATGGCTACTATCATTGCATGTAGTTTGTCTCATTGGGCAGAATGGCCATGTTCAGTGTCAGTCAAAAGATGCCATCCCCTGGCTGGATGGTGGCCGCACCCAGTGGACCCACTGGCATGTGTTTTGTGCAATCATCAGGGCCCCGTGCCATACTGACATAGGCATGTCTCTGAATCTTTGGCCATATGTTACCAAAGGAAAAACTAAGTTGTCCCCTATAGACATTTGTTCCCTTCTAGCAAGCTTGCCATTTGTTCATGGGGCACATGGGTCCTGTGGGATCCTGGTTAGGGATGATTCTGACTGTATCATTTCCATTTAATGATTTGGATCTGTTGGGCCTGTCCAGTTTTATTGATTGTGTTTGTAGGTACCAAAGTGAGAATGGCTAGTTAAGGTAGCAGCATCCTGCCTGGTGCTCTAGCTCTGAGATACTCAGCACCTATCAGTTTCCTACAGTAAGCGAGGAGCTGCCATTCAAAAGAGGCACAACTGGTGGCTGCTTCAGGAGACTTTTGTGTCCAAAATCTGAGTCTGGTGCACCCAGTGACACTAGAATCACCTGACACCAGCTGTTAGTCTGAGCCCTGATGTGTGATACAATGTGAGGGGTTCAGGATGGGTCATACTTCTTGGCAAATTAGGTGTTCAGAAGAGCCAATAGCACTCTAAGTCTCCACTGGGGGAAACTCACATTATTGAGGCCCCACAGGGACCTCCATAACATTGGTTCATGAGACTCCCTGGGAAAGCTGGGAGAGGTGACTGACTGAAGTCCATGTGTTGAATCATCCTCATTATTAAAAGCCCCTGCTCATTAATGGCATTTCAATTAATATTCACTTGGAAAGCATTTTTGTTTTTTGGATTATGGCTCATTTTTAAAACATCTAGTCATAACTCCTCCAGAATGACTTTGTCTGTAATCATCCTGTTGTGTTTCTTTTAAGTCCTGATGATCTGTCAAAACCAACAGCCAATATTATTAAAATGTTGTTCTCTTTGCAATGTGATCATCAGACGTAGGCCTTTCAGTTTACCCACTGTTATGATTTTTACATTTCCAGGGCTTCTGTGACAATGGCACTGATGTGACTCCATCCAGCCTCCACTGTTGTGAGAGCTCTATTAGGCATATCATCATTGTGGGCATGAACATAATGGAGACTTTCATAGGATGCAATGGTTAATATTCAACCTTAGTCAAAATTTCTTCTAGTCATACCCTTGGAGCTCTACTGGGTTGGAAAATATTTTCAGGTAAGGACAATCATTTGGTAGAGTTTTAAAAATAAAGGCTACAAATAAATTTTCTGCAGCAAGAGTATGAACTATGTGTGGTCCAGAATACAATTTTTTATGGAATGTAACAAAAATTATTTAAATGTATTCAATTTAGATAATAATTTTACAAATAGACATATATTGCATATATCATAGAATAAACACACTTAAGTATGAGTACTATATATACTTGTAGCCAACATTTTATCAAATAAAAATATATTCCCTTGTATGTATCTTATATACATGTATGCACATTTTTCCATAAATATGGTAAATTTTAATTTTTTATTTAAATATTAGTTTTACTTTTCTCGTTAATTTTCTCTTAATAAGTTTATAATTTGATTACTAAATATTTACATTTATGCCACCAATTTAAGAAAAAATACATGTGTTACATGTAGGTAGAGGTGTAAATACTGTATCAGGAAACTTTTATGCATTAATGATTGGTAACTGGTTAAATATACAACTCAGTGACAGACAACAGTAAACATTTGTTTTCATGTTCATGGGTGCTCATGTTCCCAATAATCTGGCTGATCAAGGAGGGGTCAGGTGAGTGGTTTCTCTGCATGGCACTTAACTCGTCTTCAGCCTATACATATCAATTGTCTGAGGATAAGGCTGAACAGCAGTGACTACACATGACTCAAGATTCTTGTGGCAGGTCACAAGAGTGAACAACATCCCAAACAAAACTGCACAATTGAGTTTAAGTCCAATAATTTCTAACATAGCTTCACACATTTCAAATATATTGCTTTATTTCAGTGAGTTCAAATTTTTAAGAAAATGTTTACTGTATTTAATTATAGAGGTGTTTGATCATTCCACGTATAAATAATTATGTTTTCAACCTTTACAATGTTGAAAATATTTGCACATGTAAATTTGCATTAATAAGAAAATAAAGCTGGATGTGTTTTCAACATGTGGCTTTAAATACAATTTATTTAAGTGGCCTCATGGGGAAAAATCATTTTAACTTACATAAATATCCCTTTTTGTCTCTCTTGTTTCTTATAGAGTTGCCCAATAAGAAGTCCTCCCATGAGATTTGGAAGTCAGAAAAAGATGACTCAATATTCTCCATTGGTACCTAAGACAGACACAGGGACAGAGGTGAGGACTGGAGAAACACCTGGAAAGATGCTGTAGGAAGCTGAGAGCATCAGCACCCCCACCCCTGAGCTACCAGACAGGACTGAGGACCACATGGTTAGATAGCCTGTACTGCAGGGGCAGATGCATTTTGTTTCCTGAGGGAGCACCACAGATTCCTGCTTCTAATACCAGCTTTCATGACTACTATATCCTTGACTTTGAAAGGTTGTAGGTGAAAATTAATCTTAGGAATTTGGTCATTCTTGTCACACCCAACAGAGCCAAGAAACCAGAGGGGAAAGGCACTCAGGATGCAAAATATTGTTTCTAGAATGTGATTGAAATAGGCCCTGTTATCCCATGGAACTAATGTTTATGATTTTTGGAATAAACAGAAATTGACTCCCCCAGTCTTAAAACTCAAGATAGTTACATTTGTCTTACATGAGTTCTTTTTTCAGGAAACCAACCATCAGGCCTGCCAGATACTATCAAGGAGCTGAAACTTAACATAAGACTGAACTGGGGGGGAAGGAGCCAAGATGGCCGAATAGGAACAGCTCCGGTCTACAGCTCCCAGCGCGAGCGACGCAGAAGACGGGTGATTTCTGCATTTCCATCTGAGGTACCGTGTTCATCTCACTAGGGAGTGCCAGACAGTGGGCGCAGGTCAGTGGGTGAGTGCACCGTGCGCCAGCCGAAGCAGGGGCGAGGCACCGCCTCACTCGGGAAGCGCAAGGGGTCAGGGAGTTCCCTTTCCAGGGGTGACAGACGGCACCTGGAAAATCGGGCCACTCCCACCCGAATACTGTGCTTTTCCGACGGGCTTAGGAAACGGTGCCCCAGGAGAGTATAGCCCGCACCTGGCTCAGAGGGTCCTATGCCCACGGAGTCTCGCTGATTGCTAGCACAACAGTCTGAGATCAAACAGCAAGTCAGCAGCGAGGCTGGGGGAGGGGCGCCCGCCATTGCCCAGGCTCGCTTAGGTAAACAAAGCAGCCTGGAAGCTTGAACTGGGTGGAGCCCACCACAGCTCAAGGAGGCCTGCCTGCCTCTGTAGGCTCCACCTCTGGGGGCAGGGCACAGACAAACAAAAAGACAGCAGTAACCTCTGCAGACTTAAATGTCCCTGTCTGACAGCTTTGAGGAGAGCAGTGGTTCTCCCAGCACGCAGCTGGAGATCTGAGAACGGGCTGACTGCCTCCTCAAGTGGGTCCCTGATCCCTGACCCCCGAGCAGCCTAACTGGGAGGTACCCCCCAGCAGGGGCAGACTGACACCTCACACAGCTGGCCAGGTACTCCAACAGACCTGCAGCTGAGGGTCCTGTCTGTTAGAAGGAAAACTAACAGAAAGGACATCCACACCAAAAACCCATCTGTACATCACTATCATCAAAGACCAAAAGTAGATAAAGCCACAAAGATGGGGAAAAAACAGAGCAGAAAAACTGGAAACTCTAAAAAGCAGAGTACCTCTCCTCCTCCAAAGGAACGCAGTTCCTCACCAGCAACGGAACAAAGCTGGACGGAGAATGACTTTGACGAGCTGAGAGAAGAAGGCTTCAGACGATCAAATTACTCCGAGCTATGGGAGGATATTCAAACCAAAGGCAAAGAAGTTGAAAACTTTGAAAAAAATTTAGAAGAATGTATAACTAGAATAACCAATACAGAGAAGTGCTTAAAGGAGCTGATGGAGCTGAAAACCAAGACTCGAGAACTACGTGAAGAATGCAGAAGCCTCAGGAGCCGATGCGATCAAATGGAAGAAAGGGTATCAGCCCTGGAAGATGAAATGAATGAAATGAAGCGAGAAGGGAAGTTTAGAGAAAAAAGAATAAAAAGAAACGAGCAAAGCCTCCAAGAAATGTGGGACTATGTGAAAAGACCAAATTTACGTCTGATTGGTGTACCTGAAAGTGACGGGGAGAATGGAACCAAGTTGGAAAACACTCTGCAGGATATTATCCAGGAGAACTTCCCCAATCTAGCAAGGCAGGCCAACATTCACATTCAGGAAATACAGAGAACGCCACAAAGATACTCCTCGAGAAGAGCAACTCCAAGACACATAATTGTCAGATTCACCAAAGTTGAAATGAAGGAAAAAATGTTAAGGGCAGCCAGAGAGAAAGGTCGGGTTACCATCAAAGGGAAGCCCATCAGACTAACAGCGGATCTCTCGGCAGAAACCCTACAAGCCAGAAGAGAGTGGGGGCCAATATTCAACATTCTTAAAGAAAAGAATTTTCAACCCAGAATTTCATATCCTGCCAAACTAAGCTTCATAAGTGAAGGAGAAATAAAATACTTTACAGACAAGCAAATGCTGAGAGATTTTGTCACCACCAGGCCTGCCCTAAAAGAGCTCCTGAAGGAAGCGCTAAACATGGAAAGGCACAACCGGTACCAGCCACTGCAAAATCATACCGAAATGTAAAGACCATCGAGACTAGGAAGAGACTGCATCAACTAATGAGCAAAATAACCAGCTAACATCATAATGACAGGATCAGATTCACACATAACAATATTAACTTTAAATGTAAATGGACTAAATGCTCCAATTAAAAGACACAAACTGGCAAATTGGATAAAGACTCAAGACCCATCAGTGTGCTGTATTCAGGAAACCCATCTCACGTGCAGAGACACACATAGGCTCAGAATAAAAGGATGGAGGAAGATCTACCAAGCAAATGGAAAACAAAAAAAGGCAGGGGTTGCAATCCTAGTCTCTGATAAAACAGACTTTAAACCAACAAAGATCAAAAGAGACAAAGAAGGCCATTACATAATGGTAAAGGGATTAATTCAACAAGAAGAGCTAACTATCCTAAATATATATGCACCCAATACAGGAGCACCCAGATTCATAAAGCAAGTCCTGAGTGACCTACAAAGAGACTTAGACTCCCACACATTAATAATGGGAGACTTTAACACCCCACTGTCAACATTAGACAGATCAACGAGACAGGAAGTCAACAAGGATACCCAGGAATTGAACTCAGCTCTGCACCAAGTGGACCTAATAGACATCTACAGAACTCTCCACCCCAAATCAACAGAATATACATTTTTTTCAGCACCACACCACACCTATTCCAAAATTGACCATATACTTGGAAGTAAAGCTCTCCTCAATAAATGTAAAAGAACAGAAATTATAACAAACTATCTCTCAGATCACAGTGCAATCAAGCTAGAACTCAGGATTAAGAATCTCACTCAAAACCGCTCAACTACATGGAAACTGAACAACCTGCTCCTGAATGACTACTGGGTACATAACGAAATGAAGGCAGAAATAAAGATGTTCTTTGAAACCAACGAGAACCAAGACACAACATACCAGAATCTCTGGGATGCATTCAAAGCAGTGTGTAGAGGGAAATTTATAGCACTAAATGCCCACAAGAGAAAGCAGGAAAGATCCAAAATTGACATCCTAACATCACAATTAAAAGAACTAGAAAAGCAAGAGCAAACACATTCAAAAGCTAGCAGAAGGCAAGAAATAACTAAAATCAGAGCAGAACTGAAGGAAATAGAGACACAAAAAACCCTTCAAAAAATCAATGAATCCAGGAGCTGGTTTTTTGAAAGGATCAACAAAATTGATAGACCGCTAGCAAGATTAATAAAGAAAAAAAAGAGAAAAATCAAATAGATGCAATAAAAAATGATAAAGGGGATATCACCACCGATCCCACAGAAATACAAACTACCATCAGAGAATATTACAAACACCTCTACGCAAATAAACTAGAAAATCTAGAAGAAATGGATAAATTCCTCAACACATACACCCTCCCAAGACTAAACCACGAAGAAGTTGAATCTCTGAATAGACCAATAACAGGAGCTGAAATTGTGGCAATAATCAATAGCTTACCAACCAAAAAAAGTCCAGGACCAGATGGGTTCACAGCCGAATTCTACCAGAGGTACAAGGAGGAGCTGGTACCATTCCTTCTGAAACTATTCCAATCAATAGAAAAAGAGTGAATCCTCCCTAACTCATTTTATGAGGCCAGCATCATCCTGATACCAAAGCCTGGCAGAGACACAACCAAAAAAGAGAATTTTAGACCAATATCCTTGATGAACATTGATGCAAAAATCCTCAATAAAATACTGGCAAACAGAATCCAGCAGCACATCAAAAAGCTTATCCACCATGATCAAGTGGGCTTCATCCCTGGGATGCAAGGCTGGTTCAATATACGCAAATCAATAAATGTAATCCAGCATATAAACAGAACCAAAGACAAAAACCACATGATTATCTCAATAGATGCAGAAAAGGCCTTTGACAAAATTCAACAACCCTTCATGCTAAAAACTCTCAATAAATTAGGTATTGATGGGACATATCTCAAAATAATAAGAGCTATTTATGACAAACTCACAGCCAATATCATACTGAATGGGCAAAAACTAGAAGCATTCCCTTTGAAAACTGGCACAAGACAGGGATGCCCTCTCTCACCACTTCTATTCAACATAGTGTTGGAAGTTCTGGCCAGGGCAATTAGGCAAGAGAAGGAAATCAAGGGTACTCAATTAGGAAAAGAGGAAGTCAAATTGTCCCTGTTTGCAGATGACATGATAGTATATCTAGAAAACCCCATTGTCTCAGCCCAAAATCTCCTTAAGCTGATAAACAACTTCAGCAAAGTCTCAGGATACAAAATCAATGTTCAAAAATCACAAGCATTCTTATACATCAATAACAGACAAACAGAGAGCCAAATCATGAGTGAACTCCCATTCACAATTGCTTCAAAGAGAATAAAATACCTAGGAATCCAACTTACAAGGGATGTGAAGGACCTCTTCAAGGAGAACTACAAACCACTGCTCAAGGAAATAAAAGAGGATACAAACAAATGGAAGAACATTCCATGCTCATGGGTAGGAAGAATCAATATCATGAAAATGGCCATCCTTCCCAAGGTAATTTACAGATTCAATGCCATTCCCATCAAGTTACCAATGACTTTCTTCACAGAATTGGAAAAAACTACTTTAAAGTTCATATGGAACCAAAAAAGAGCCCGCATCGCCGAGTCAATCCTAAGCCAAAAGAACAAAGCTGGAGGCATCACACTACCTGACTTCAAACTATACTACAATGCTACAGTAACCAAAACAGCATGGTACTGGTACCAAAACAGAGATATAGATCAATGGAACAGAACAGAGCCGTCAGAAATAATGCCACATATCTAAAACTATCTGATCTTTGACAAACCTGAGAAAAACAAGCAATGGGGAAAGGATTCCCTATTTAATAAATGGTGCTGGGAAAACTGGCTAGCCATATGTAGAAAGCTGAAACTGGATCCCTTCCTTACACCTTATACAAAAATCAATTCAAGATGGATTAAAGACTTAAATGTTAGACCTAAAACCATAAAAACCCTAGAAGAAAACCTAGGCATTACCATTCAGGACATAGGCATGGGCAAGGACTTCATGTCTAAAACACCAAAAGCAATGGCAACAAAAGCCAAAATTGACAAATGGGATCTAATTAAACTAAAGAGCTTCTGCACAGCAAAGGAAACTACCATCAGAGTGAACAGGCAACCTACACAATGGGAGAAAATTTTCGCAACCTACTCATCTGACAAAGGGCTAATATCCAGAATCTACAGTGAACTCCAACAAATTTACAAGAAAAAGCAAACAACCCCATCAAAAAGTGGGCGAAGGACATGAACAGACACTTCTCAAAAGAAGACATTTATGCAGCCAAAAAATACATGAAAAAATGCTCACCATCACTGGCCATCAGAGAAATGCAAATCAAAACCACAATGAGATACCATCTCACACCAGTTAGAATGGCAATCATTAAAAAGTCAGGAAACAACAGGTGCTGGAGAGGATGTGGAGAAATAGGAACACTTTTACACTGTTGGTGGGACTGTAAACTAGTTCAACCCTTGTGGAAGTCAGTGTGGCGATTCCTCAGGGATCTAGAACTAGAAATTCCATTTGACCCAGCCATCCCATTACTGGGTATATACCCAAAGGACTATAAATCATGCTGCTATAAAGACACATGCACACGTATGTTTATTGCAGCATTATTCACAATAGCAAAGACTTGGAACCAACCCAAATGTCCAACAATGATAGACTGGATTAAGAAAATGTGGCACATATACACCATGGAATACTATGCGGCCATAAAAAATGATGAGTTCATGTCCTTTGTAGGGACATGGATGAAATTGGAAATCATCATTCTCAGTAAACTATCGCAAGAACAAAAAACCAAACACCGCATATTCTCACTCATAGGTGGGAATTGAACAATGAGAACACATGGACACAGGAAGGGGAACATCACACTTTGGGGACTGTTGTGGGGTGGGGGGAGGGAGGAGGGATAGCATTGGGAGATATACCTAATGCTAGATGACGAGTTGGTGGGTGTAGCGCACCAGCATGGCACATGTATACATATGTAACTTACCTGCACGTTGCGCACATGTACCATAGAGCCTAAAGTATAATAATAATAATAATAATAATAATAATAAAAGCAAAAAAAAAAAAGACTGAATTGGGACAGTGAGACATCAGACCCTTCACCCATTATGATTGCCTAACTGACCTCCTGCTTCCTATTGACCAAATTATCTTCCTTACCCTTCCCTCATTCCTGTTTTCCCACTTTCTTCCCTGTTATATAAACTCCTAATTTTAGTTGGTTAGGAAGATACATTCGCAAATGGTGTCCCATCTCCTTGGCTGCAGTACCTGATTAAAGCCTGTTCCTTGGCAGTACTTGTTTTAGTGATTGGCTTTATGTGTGGTGAGCAGCAGGGTCTACACTGAATCCCTGGCATTTCAGTAAGAAAATTCTCTGCAACTTTCACTGCTTTGGCTTCCTGTGACCTGAATCCACATTTACCTGCAACTTCTGAGATAACTCAATGTAATTCTAGGATTCACTTTGTCCACCACTGCTTACCAGTCTGAGCTTGCCAGCTCCCAACCCTTCCTAGTGCCAATGAACTTTCTCAAAGTGCAAAAGGTAATATTTTCCCTTTTTCATAAAACACTAACCTTCTCTTTCTTCTTCCAACGTATTGCAGACCACTGAGTTTTCCTGTATGCACCATTTGGCAAATATTTCTTTGCAAATAATACATTACATTTAGAGATTTATCTCCACATTTGATTTAGACTTCAGTAGTTTAGACTCTAATTCTCTGTTTTATGACAATTCCTGCTTAGAATATCTATAGTGGCTTCTTCTCCGTTATATGAATTCCAACCAAAGCCCTAAACTAGACTCCTCAGGTGTCATGATCTCTGTCTTTTCTATTAAATCAGGAGAGGCATTTCTATGTCTGTGCAGCAGGGGCTTAGAAAGAAAGGAATTGGGATGCAGAGGTGACTTCATGTGCCCCTCTATCAACACCATCAGAGGGTAGTTGCATCTGAGGAACACTCTCAGCTGATGGAGGCATAAGGAAGAGCAGCTTGGGCAGCCCAGCCTCACACATCTGCTTCCCTGGGGGTTTATGTTCGGGTTTGTAACACTGTGGGAGGGTAACTATTAAAATGTTGACAGTAATAAGTTGCAAAATCTTCAGGCTGCAGGCTGCTGATGGTGAGAGTGAAATCTGTCCCAGATCCACTGCCGCTGAACCTCGATGGGACCCCACTTTGCAAACTGGATGCATAATAGATCAGGAGCTTAGGGGCTTTCCCTGGTTTCTGCTGATACCAATTTAAATTATTGCTAATGCCCTGACTTGGCCGGCAAGTGATGGTGACTCTGTCTCCTACAGATGCAGACACAGAGGATGGAGACTGGGTCATCTGGATGTCACATCTGGCACTGAGATTGGAAACATAAAAACAAATGTCCACACAATTAATCATGTTGTAAGAGAACTTCCCTGAAGACCAAGCTGTACAGAGCACACTGGGCTAGGTAAATTCCTAGTGTTCTCCTTCCTTACCTGGGAGCCAGAGCAGCAGGAGCCCTAGGAGCTGAGCAGGGACCCTCATGTCCATGCTGTGTCCTGAGTGGGTCTGACTCCTGTATGAAGTGTGACCAGCGTATTAATAAATCTTCAGGGCAGGAGGATGTGCTCTGGGAACATGCAAATGAGCAGGGGCTGGGGCAGGCTGGGCACAGCTGCAGAGTTGTCTCATCTGAGTAACTCAGCACCAGCTCAGTGTCCCAGGTAAGACTAGGGTAGCATAAATTTGTCTGCAGTGAATGTGTTTCTTCCGGGGACTGGTTTGTTATGAGAAACATTTTTTAGGTATATTTTTTTGACAATTTGAAATATTCCTCAGGAGCTGATGGAGTAATATATTTCATTGGTGTATGGGGACTCTTTAGGAGAATTTTCTTGTTTGTAGGAAATACGTAGTAAAATGTTAAATGGTATGATTCTCAGGTCTTCAAAAGACTCTCACATGATTCTGGTTGGTGAAGGGGGTACTTTGTCCTATACTTGGAACATTTCTGTGAGTTTAACATTGTTCCTTTCTAAAAAAATTAATAAGAAAATTTAGTGACATGTTGCTATATATATATTTGTAAGTATTAGGTAATGGTGTTATGCCATTGTTCTTACCACTATAAGATCAAGCAATTTACTACGGATACACAGAGATGATATCGAGTTTCCTCAATGCATGCAGCACTCACTGATCCACCATTATCAAGAGCTGCAGGTCTCTTCAATACCCAGAGACTAAATGCACTGCATCTTATTCTTGTTTTGGGCACCTTCATAGTCTACCTTCTTTTCTGCTATTGATTTCTCAAAGTTCATCTCTCTTAGTGAGCATGGCCACTGCACGGAGCATGTCCCTGCCATGCACCGTCAATGCCACTTTCCTCTTTTACATTTTATCAGTGACCAGGGATATCATCCTTACCCAGACACCAGCCTCCCTGTTACCATCTTTAGGAAAAAGACAATCTCTTATAAAGCAATTGCCTATGTACATGGAGAAATCGGTTGGATCCAGATGAAACTGGACACAGATTTACACTCATTATATCTCACATCTCTAATGTGCCCTGAACGTCCCAGCCTGGCTCAGTAGCAGGGGAAATGGATCCAACTATATTGGCATCAGTGGGCTGCCACCTAGGGTTCCACAAAATTTTACGGCTGCCTGACTAGGGGAGCCAAATCACAGTGCTGTAGCCTGTGAACAAACCTTCCTGCTGCTTTGTAAGCAGCCTGAATTTTAAGGGAACTTGCTTATATTGGGGGAAAGGAAGAAAGCTCCATTTGTCCTCTAAATGTTTGCTGAAAATGAACTGACGAAAGATTAATAAGAGAAAAGGCAAACAAAATTCACTTAAAGTGCAGTGGGATATCACAGCAGGGTGAGTACCCAGATAACTCAATGAGATCCAGTTGTTCATATTTCCTTTCTAGCGAAGAGGCAATTGGGAAGTGTAGGCAACTTGGAGAGAATAGATAAGAATAGAAGTGCATCCTCAAAAGAACAGGTAATTGCCAGTCTGGATAAAGCATCAACTTCCAATCTCTTCTATTTTTGATTCCTGTTTTGTGTTAATCTTCCCTGATATTAAATTTCCCAGGAAGAATTTTCTTGACAATTAATTTCCTTCTGGAGAATCTGCTTTTAAGCAGATAAGGGATATTTAGGAAAAGCCTTTTTGTGCATTTGCTGCTTTCTAAATGCCTTTGGTTTTACATAATCATCATATGAATGCAGCATAGTTTGAGATAGTATTTTCTGGGTTCTTTGACTTGCAACCCACCTGCCAGAATCCTGTTCCAGAGAGATGCGGCTACAGCCTGAAAGAGCAGTTGACCCCTGAACAACTTGGAGGTTGGTGCACTGACTACAGGTGCAATTGAAAACCTGTGTAGAACTTTTGCATCCTTAACTTAAGTACTAATAGCTTACTTTTGACTAGAAGCCTTAGTGATGAAATACATAGTTGATATATTATATACTCTATTCTTCTAATAAAGTATGCTAAAGAAAAAAAGTTATTAAGAAGATCATAAAAATGAGAAAATATATTTATTACTTAAGTGCTTGCTCACAGATGACACACACAGAAGAAAATATAGGTGGATCTGCAAATTTCAAACTCAAGTTATTCGAGGGTTAACTGTACCACGATGAATGTAGCAGTCCCCATCTGTAGTCTAGGGCTTTCCCCTTTGCTATACCTCTGCTCACTTCCAATGGCCATATATATATATATATATATCTTATGTTCTTTATGATCTTGGGCAGAGAACTCTGCCTGCATGCATTGCTGGCCAGATGGCCTGGAATGTGTATCTCTTAGGAAAGTTGTATGGTTTCACTGTGTCCTCCAGAATGCATCTGTTTTAAAGATAATTCTCAGTGTAAATGTATTGCCAAGTGGGGCCTATTGGGATGTGTTTAGGTCATGAGGGTGGAGCCTTCTAGTGGAATACATTAATGCCACTATAAACCGGGATTATAAGGCTGGATCTCGCTCACTCTCTCTTTGGCTTGTCTGTCATGTTAAGACGTGGCCTTCCCTCCTTTTAAAAACTCAACCATTCAGGCATTATCTTGAAAGTAGAGAAAGCTGACCTTAACCTGCCCATACCTTGGTCTTAAATTTCTCATTTTCTAGAAGTGTGAGAAAATAAATTTCTGTTTTTTTATGAATTACACAGTGGCAAGGAATCTGTTATAGCAGCTTGAAAGAGAACAAGAAAGACAGCTCATAATCAGTGAGGACAGGATGAGGTGTATACATACCCCAGCTTCCTCATCTCTCAGGTGGAATAGCCCAGAGGAATTTAGTCCATGTTTCCACATGTGGTTGACCTTCAGTTATCCTGAGTCAGGTGGGTTGTTGACGTGTCTTTTACCATTCATCTTCTGTTCCCTTCCTTCACTTTCCTTCTGTCCTCCCAGTGTAAATTTGCTGCTTAAACAGGAATCCTCATTGCTGGTGGACCCAAACTAAGATATTTAAAAAAAATTGTTTTTCTTTTGTATGAGGGGTATTAATCATCTGAATTCTTATCACTTCTTTTTCTTTGACATATAGGAATATTTAGGAAGCAATTAATTTTTCTTTACCTATCTATTTTAGATTGAATTTATGCAATGATTTTTTTTTTCCTGTGAGTTAAAACCAAAAATTATGTTGTAGGCCACCTACCAGCTGAGTGGACTCCTTTTTTGGCAGAGAGAACTTCAAAGAAATCTGAAAAACTAGGTTAGGCCATGAGTAACAGGTGGATTTAGATGTGCCTCATTATGCTCTCCTCCCTTTGGAGTTCAGACACAACTGACCAGCATTATCATTACAACAGATATCACTGGAATGACAAAACAGACTCTTTGTAGCAATAAGATACCATACTCCAACATGACAGATAACAGGCCCTGAGAAAAATCAAAATATTTTACCTTAAAAATATTTCTTTGCCCTATTCTGAAGTGGCCCTGCTAAGCTGCCTGTTGTTGGGAAAATTTGCATTCTGCAGAGAATCTCCTCCCCTTACTAAGTCTTTCCCAAAGAGTCTGACATTTTTTTTCTAAGGTCTGATAAGCCCCTCCCCAATCTACTTTGTCTGCAACCCATAGGATTCATCTACATGTCAAGAACCTTGGCTTCCACGCCCCCTTATCTAAACTCAAGCATTTCTTTATGATGAATTCAACTCTTAGGCAGAGCTTAACTCTTTCAACCAGTTGCCAGTCAGGAAACCTTTGAATCCATCTGTGACCTGGAAGCCCCTGCTTCAAGATATCCCTCCTTTCTAGGACAAACTAATGTATATCTTATATGTATTGATTTGTGTCTTTGCCTGTAATTTCTGTGTCTCCCTAAAATGTGTAAAACAAATGTGTAATTCAACCACCTTGGGCACATGTTTGCAGGACCTCCTAAGGTTATGTCACAGGCCATAAGCCTTATCTTTGGCAAATAAACCTATAAACTGATTGAGACCTGTCTCAGGTACTGTTTTGCTTACACTGGGTCACAAAATTTAAAAATCCTCTAAAACTATCTACACATCCATAAGTCTACTATAGTGACAGTGGAGTGAGCATACCCCAAAAGCTAAAACTCACAAGTTAGAGGACTCACAAGTTAGACTCTGACTAAGCCTAAGATTTTGTCCCGCTCTCTTGCTTCATAAAAATGCTTTGTTATTTTTTAAATTTTACTTTAGAGAAGGACAATTTTGGGGAATATTGTCACGTGCATCCGTGTGAAGAGAGTCCACCAAACAGGTTTTGTGTGAGCAACAAGGCTGTTTATTTCACCTGGGTGCAGGTGGGCTGAGTCTGAAAAAGGAATCAGCAAAGGGTGGTGGGATTATCATTAGTTCGTATAGGTTTGGGATAGGCATACAAAGTACATTCTTAAGGGCGGGGAGAACATTACAAAGTACCTTCTTAAGGGCAGGGGAGACTATATCGTATCAGTTAGAGTGGGGCAGGAAAAAATCACAATGGTGGAATGTCATGAGTTAAGGCTATTTTCACTTCTTTTGTGTGCCTTCAGTTGCTTCAGGCCATCTGGATATATTCGTGCAGGTCACAGGGGATATGACGGCTTATCTTGGGCTCAGAGGCCTGACAAATATATTAATTTTTGGTGGAATGAATAATGTCCCCACCCCAAAAGATGTCCATGTCCTCATCTCTGGTACCCAAGTTTTATGGGAGTTATTAAGAAATTATTTCAGGCAGATAGAGAGGAAAGGGGGTCCTTGGGAAGGTTTTGTTTTTTTTAAAGCAACTCCAGAAATGTTTCTTGTCTAGTAGGAAAGCCCTGGCTCTTAGAGCCAGGCTGGCAAGCTTTGATATGCAAACTCTGGCCATTAGAAACTGGGTCTACCCAAACATGGCTATTCCCACTTTCTTCTTCCTTGCCCCAACATGTGCCTGGCAACATGGCTGCCCCTACGTATCCCCATGTGTGTAGAACATTATGGTGCCCTAAATTTGCATATCAAAAGGCTAGGGTGGGATGGCCAGTTTTTTCTCAGGCTATGTGAATAACATGCCTGGTCAAACCAAGCCCCTGAGCCCTATGCAAATCAGATACCACCTCCTCCAGCCTCCTCATGTAAGAGCCACTTTTCCACCACACGTGGAGTTTTCTCTTTGTTGGAATCCCCTGTCCTTCTGTCTCTGTACAGGGGAGCTGTTTAGCTGTTTTCTTCTTTCCTTCTTGCGTATTAAACTTTTATCTCCTTAAAACCACACCACATGTTTCCGTGGCGTTTTATCTAAAGCAGTGTGAGACCAAGAACCCTAGTGTTCCTCCAGTCATTGGGGCCATATCATAAGGATTCTACCTTACATAGCAAAAAATAACCTAGACAGATGTAAGACTTTGCGAATAATAAACCTGGTTATCCAGATGAAATCAATATAATCACAAAGGTCCTTAAAATAGAGGAGGAGGCTGGCAGTCAGAGAGGAGCTGGGACAATGGGGAGGGATGTGGTTTGAGGAGGGAAGGGGCCATGGAACCAGAAATGTGGGAGCACCGGGAAGATAAGAAGCAGAGGATCCAGTTCTCTCCTCTGGAGCCTCCAGAAGGATTACAGCCCTACTGACACCTTAGCATTAGCTCAGTGAGACTTCTGACCCCCAGAACTACAGGGTAATACATTTATGTTGTGTGAAACCAATAAGACTGTGGCAATTTAAACAGCAGCGTTGGAAACTAATGCAAGGGGAAGAAATGTCTTTCAGCTCCCTGAGCACATGGCTGTCCTCTATTCTTGGAAATATTTCACCTTATTATCTGGTGTCAGTTATGAAAAGAGACAGAGTAAATTTTTTTCTGAGAGAAGAGCTAGCACAAGAATTCTTTTTAGCTAGTAAATCTCTTGGGAAAATCCCATGATTATCTCTTATATGATCTGGGTATCACAGAGTTTAGGGGTCAGATCTCATAGCACATGATAGGAGGAAGAGGCGTTTGTTTGTTGATTTGTTTTTCATATTAGGAGGGAAAATTAGATTTTCAGGACACAATCTGAGAGGGACAGACTGAGTCAGAGCTATTGTAAGAGAAAGAGGAGATGTGGAAGGAGTCAGGGCAATGAAACACGTGTCGCAGCTCCCAAATCTAAAATAAAGTCATTGATTTTCAAATGTGAAGCAAAGCTCTTCACCTTCCATCCTCTTAGGTAGTATCATATTCTACCCAGAGTCCCTGCCCCTCCTTCACCCCCCTGACATTGCACTGTGGAGCTAATCACATGTGCCCTTAATCCCTGCTCCTGTCCCAGGCTGGGAGAGACTCACTGTCCTCACCATGCCCAGCAGGATAGAGCTGGTGCCCTAGGCACCAAAGGAGAAGAGGATGGTTTCTGTGCAGGAGATAAGAGCTTTACCGCACTTTACATTTCACTATAATTCTAAGTAAAGTTTTGTGGAGAGAAGAGAACATATGGGCAACTTTATCTGGTGGGGTTGGAAGAAGCCAGGCTCTGAGAATGACAATGAATTCACATGTCTAATTTTCCAGATGCCAAATGCTAGCTTTAGTAATTGTGGAAATGTGGACTTTGAGTTTAAGAACTAGACAGACTTAAGGTATTGCAATAAACGAGGAGACATTTGGAATAGGGTCCTTAGCCCAGGGCTAAGATCAGGCTGGCAGTGCCTGAGAGCTGCCAGGCACTGGCCCTGGGCTGTGGAGGGAGCAGCTGCTCTCCTGAGCCACAGGGCTGAGGACCTGGGAGGAACCACAGACCCTGGCCACAGGGCTGCCTGGCAGGTGCTTCAGGGAAGGAAACTGCTCAGAAATTCAGGGGAGCTGCATTGAGCATATATCCCCCACCCTGGCAAGAGTGAAAATCTCAGAGACCCAGACCTTAGGGCTGGCGTTGGGTCCCTGGGCTGGCTGCTGTTAGCTCTGTCCTCCCTGGGGCTGAATGACTGGGACCCTGCTGGAGCCAAAGACGGACAGTCAGCAAATGTCCTTAAAGTCTTTACTCAGCCAGACCCTGTTCTGCTTGGAAAGAAAAGAAACACACGCTACACAAATAAACATAAAATTATGTGTATCTGTAATATGAATTTCTATTGTAAACTTTACATATTGAATACATATTTAAGAAACAAGTTGTATTTATATATTTGTATATACTATGTATATATGAATAAATATATGATGCACCTTTATATATAAAGAGATATAATTTTGATTGCTTGTATAAGGTGTAGCTTTAAAATTTAATAAATTGAACGTGGACATTGAAAACAAGCACTGGGTGCACCACCTCATGGCCCCTTCCTCACTCCAGGACCTGAGGGTCGTAAAGCTCAGGACCCTCTTCCATGAGCCCCCTGAGCCGAGAGCAGTGAGCTGCCCATTGCTGAGGATCTTGAGTGACCTGAGTGACCTGAGGAGCATCTGTGGAATCACAGAGCAGCAGATGCTCAGGAGATGGATAGTGGGTCTGGGCCCCGATTGGAGGAATGTTTTGTCCTCAGAGCTCAGCATAGACAAGTCCTCCTCTGGTCATTTCTGTCAAACAAAACAGCACATGTAGCTCAGAGGCTGCATGATCACAGGATGAAGCCTCTCCATGGCTCATTCCCAGCTCCCTCTCTGACTGGGCTGATGTGGGATCTCTCTGCCCAGCTTTGATGGCTCACCAGCTGCTGGGACTCTGTTGACAATGGCCTATGTCTGCCCCATGCACAAGCTTCTCAATAGTTGCTATTTTACCTTCTGGTCTCCAATAACCACAACTTGCCAACCATGACCCTTCCACAAAGATTCATGGACAGGGGTCAGAACTATGGGTTCAGCAATGTGCTGGGGCATATATGTAAGAGAAACAAGGCTTGGACATGTCTGAAGTGAGGATGAATTTTCATCATGAATTGGGAGTAGGAGGTGGGAGAAAACATCCTGACATGCTCCATGCAGTGATGCCCACAACATACACTAGAGGTGCCCATAGAGGAGGTGGGAAGGGGGTGTGAGGCAAAGAGGAGATGTGAATACAGAGGTGTCCCCCAGCCTGTTCCCCTGAGAAGATTTCAGACACTGAGTAGCCCCTGGGCACTTTGAAAGACCGAGGAGAAGGGATCACATAAGGCCAAGAATTTGATAACAGCCTGGGCTATACAGGCAGACCCCATGTCTACAACACACACACACACACACACACACACACACACAATTTGTTAAAATGTGTGAACAATAACATCACAAAGTGATTATGTATGAACATTTCCTCAGAAATTTAGAAAACGAAGCAATGTCCTCTGAGCTAACAATACTATGATAAATATGTTAATTTTTAAACTATATTTACTACATATATAGTAAATACAGAAAACATAAAATCGTCTATCTAAACATTTCTAAGAGTGGAGTTAAATGGCATTAAATATATTCACATTGTTCTGCTATTGTTACTGATACTAAATCCAGAACCATTTTCATCTGATAAAAATTAACATCTATACCTTTTAAACAGTACTCCCCCCATTTCCTCTATCCCTACCCCCAGCAACCTCCATTCCAGTTCTGTCTCTATGTCAGTGACATCTTTGAAGCAGGTTCATTGTGCACTGGTTACCGACATACTTGTGTGTGGGGAATAGAACACCGGCCACAGCAGGTTACATTAAGGGGGTTTATTATATACAGATAAGCAGCAAGGGAACACAAAAGTCTTGGACTTATTATGGGTCAGTCCCCCAAGGCACAGGAAAGCTATGTGCAGCTGATGGAGTCGGCTATGTATACCCCACATGCACCACAGCTAGGAACCCAGGAAAGCAGCCACTCTGGGTTTTATATCCACAGGTAACAAGACACACAGGGCTGAAGTGCTGATGGACATTCTATTCTATGGGAAACTGGTATAGAGCACAGGTAAGCTTTTCTGGCCAGTTCCTTTCTATCTTAGGATGTTACAATTCCAGCACATTCTACAATTATTCTTGAGAACTCTTAAAATAAGCAAGAAAGTGGAGAGAACTAAGTCAGTCCAGGGTCATTGGAGAACTGTCTTGCAGTTACCCTACCACCTAGACATCCCCCTTAGCAAAGCTAGCATATTTCATATGATGACCAACATCCCCTGAACTGGAGGCGGAAGTTTATCTTCTCAGATTGATGAAGCACCTTGACTTACACAATCTCAATTCAAATTATTAAGCCATAGCGAGAGTACATTTCAGTGTGCCATGAAAAGCTAGTACCACTGGTAGGAGGATAAGACCCCCCAAAAGCAGTGACTAAGATGTTAAGAGGTGAAAGAGGGATATTTTAGATGCCCCATTAGCTGCAGCCATTGAGCCTGCTTTATGATTGCCCCTACTTGTATTTCTAGGATACCTGAGGTGTTTATCCAGGTATAGCAGGCAGTGTTGGGTGTTGGTAATTGCATGGAAAGTCCATTGATTTCCACGAGAATGTGCCCATTATCATGTTGACTGTGCAGTGAGGTTGTTTCTTGGTCAGAGTTAAGTCTCATGGAATATCCAAAAACATGACATAAATTCCTCTCAAGGGTGGCCATGGTAGCCCCAGCATGTAATTGAGTGACATACATTTAGCTGTCCAGGAAGCAAGCTATTGCCATAGTCCTTTTCTCCACACATGAGATCCTTTAATAGTTCAGTCACTCTGTTGCTGTTTTTCTGACCAGATGGCTGGGTTGTTGGCAATGGCCCATGATTTAGTGGAAACGGAGCAAAATATAGTGTTAGGGGCAGCCTGCACGGCTACTATCATTGCATGTAGTTTGTCCCATTGGGCAGAATGGCCATGTTCAGTGTCAGTCAAAAGATGCCATCCCCTGGCTGGACGGTGGCCACACCCAGTGGACACACTGGCATGTGTTTTGTACAATCATCAAGGCCCCGTGCCATACTGACATAGGCATGTCTCTGAATCTTTGGTTCTATGTTACCAAAGGAGAAACTAAATTGTCCCCTATAGACATTTGTTCCCTTCTAGCAAGCTTGCCATTTGTTCATGGGGCACATGGGTCCTGTGGGATCCTGGTTAGGGATGATTCTGACTGTATGATTTCCATTTAATGATTTGGATCTGTTGGGCCTGTCCAGTTTTATTGATTGTGTTTGTAGGTACCAAAGTGAGAATGGTTAGTTAAGGTAGCAGCATCCTGCCTGGTGCTCTAGCTCTGAGATACTCAGCACCTATCAGTTTCCTACAGTAAGCGAGGAGCTGCCATTCAAAAGAGGCACAACTGGTGGTTGCTGCAGGAAACTTTTGTATCCAAAGTCTGAGTCTGGTGCACCCAGTGACACTAGAATCACCTGACATCAGACATTAGTCTGAGCCCTGATGTGTGGTACAATGTGAAGGGTTCAGGAGGGGTCATTCTTCTTGGCGAATTAGGTGTTCAGAAGAGCCAATAGCACTCTAAGTCTCCACTGGGGGAAACTCATATTATTGAGTCCCCACAGGGACCGCCATAACATTGGTTCATGAGATTCCCTGGGAAAGCTGGGAGACGTGACTGACTGAAGTCCATGTGTTGAATCATCCTCATTATTAAAAGCCCCTGCTCATTAATGGCATTTCGATTAATATCTACTTGGAAAGTATTTTTTCTTTTGGGATTCTGGCTCATTTTTAAAACATCTAGTCATAGCTCTTACAGAATGACTTTGTCTGTAATCATCTGGTTGCATTTCTTTTAAGGCCTGATGATGTGTCAAAACCAACAGCCAATATTATTAAAATGTTGTTCTCTTTGCAATGTGATCATCAGATGTAGGCCTTTCAGTTTACCCACTGTTATGATTTTTACATTTCCAGGGCTTCTGTGACAATGGCACTGATGTGACTCCATCCAGCATCCATCGTTGTGAGAACTCTGTTGGGCATATCATCATTGTGGACATGAACATAATGGAGACTTTCATAGGATGCAATGGTTAATATTCAACATTAGTCAAAATTTCTTCTAGTCACACCCTTGGAGCTCTACTGAGTTGGAAAATATTTTCGGGTAGGGACAATCATTTGGTAGAGTTTTAAAAATAAACACTATCAATACATTTTCTGTAGCAAGAGTATGAACTATGTGTGGTCCAGAATACAATTTTTTATGGAATATAACAAAAATTATTTAAATGTATTCAATTTAGATAATAATTTTACAAATAGGCATATATTGGATATATAATAGAATAAACACACTTAAGTATGAGTCCTATATATATAGCCAACATTTTATTAAATAATATATTCATTTGTATGTATCTTACATACATGTATGCACATTTTTCCATACATATGGTAAATTTTAATTTTTTATTTAAATATTAGTTTTAATTTTGTCATTGATTTTCTCTTAATAAGTTTATAATTTGAAGATGCATTCTGTTTTCTGGGAGGAGCACCAGAGATTCCTGCTTCTAATATCAGCCTTCATGACTACTATATCCTTGGCTTTGAAAGGTTGTATTGTGAAAATTAATCTTAGGAATTCGGTCATTCTTGTCATACCCAATAGAGCAAAGAAACCAGAGGGGAAAGGCACTCAGGGTGCAAAACTTTGTTTCTAGAATGCAATTGAAATAGGCCCTATTATCCATGGAACTAATGTTTATGTTTTTTTAAAGAAACATAGAAATTGATCCTCCCAGTCTTCAAACTCAAGATAGTTACATCTGTCTTATCTGAGTTTTGTTTGTTTGTTTGTTTTTTCAGTAAACCAATGAACAGACCTCCCAGATACTATCAAGGAGCTGAAACTTACATATCACTGAATCAGGAGACTGAGACATCAGACCGTTCACCCATTATGATTGCCTCACTGACCTCCTGCTTCCTGTTGACCAAATTATCTTTCTTACCCCTGGCTAATTCCTGTTTTCCCACATTTCTTCCCTGCTATATAAACTCCTAATTTCAGTTGGTCAGGGAGACACATTTGAGAATGGTGTCGCATCTCCTTGGCTGCAGCATCTGATTAAAGCCTGTTCCTTGGCAATACTTGTTGTCTTAGTGATTGGCTTTCTGTGGGGTGAGCTACAGGGTCTTCACTGAATCCCTGGCATTTCAGCAACAAAATTCTCTGCAACCTTCACTGCTTTGGCTTATTGTAACCTGAAATCAAATTTGTCCACAACTTCTGAGATAACTTGATATAATTCTAGGATTCACTTTGTCCACCATTGCTGCCCAGTCTGAGCTTGCCAGCTCCCAACCCTTCCTAGTGCCAATGAACTTTCTCAAAGAGCCACAGGTAACATTTTCCCTTTTTCATAAAATGCTAATTTTCTCTTCGTTCTTCCAATATCTCGAAGACCACTGAGTTTTCCTGCATGTCCCACTTGGCAAATATTTCTTTGCAAATAAAACATTAAATTTAGAGATTCATCTCTACATTTTATTTCGACTTTAGTAGTTTACTTTAATTCTCTGTATTAAGACAATTCCTGCTTAGAATATCTATAGCGGCTTCTTCTGTGTTATATGAATTCCAGCTGAAGCCATAAACTAGACTCCTCAGGTGTCATGATCTCTGTATTTATCAAATCAGGAGAGGCATTGCTATGTCTGTGCACTTGGGGCTGAGAAAGAGAAAAGAATTAGGGTGCAGAGGTGACTTCATGTCCCCCTCTACCAACACCATCGGAGTGTGACTGCATCTGAGCAGCACTCTCAGCCAATGGAGGCATCAGGAGGAGCAGCTGGGGCAGCCCAGCCTCACACGTCTGCTTCCCTGGGGGTTTATGTTCGGGTGAGTAACACTGTGGGAGGGACACTGTTAGCCTGTTGACAATAGTAAGTTGCAAAATCTTCAGGCCGCAGGCTGCTGATGGTGAGAGTGTAATCTGTCCCAGATCCACTGCCACTGAACCTTGATGGGACCCCACTTTGCAAACTGGATGCCTTATAGATCAGGAGCTTAGGGGCTTTCCCTGGTTTCTGCTGATACCAGGCTAACCAGCTGCTAATACCCTGGCTTGCCTGACAATTGACGGTGACTCTGTCTCCTACATATGCAGACATGGAAGATGGAGGCTGGGTCATCTGGATGTCACATCTGGAACCTGAGATTGGAAACATAAAAACAAATGTCCAAACAATTAATCATGTTGTAAGAGAATTTCCCTGAACAGTAAAGTAGTACTGAGCACCCTGGGCTGAGTAAACTGCTAGTGTTCTCCTTCCTTACCTGGGAGCCAGAGCAGCAGGAGCCCCAGGAGCCCCAGGAGCTGAGCGGGGACCCTCATGTCCATGCTGTGTCCTGACTGCGTCTGATTCCTGCACAAAGTGTGACCAGCCTATTAAGAAGTCTTCAGGGAAGGAGGGTGTGTTCTGGGAATATGCAAATGAGCAGAGGATGGGGCAGGCTGGGCACAGCTGCAGGGCTGGCTCATCTCAGTAACTCAGCACCAGCTCGGTGTCCACAGGTATCTCAGGTAAGACCAGGGTAGCACAAATTTGTCTGCAGAGAATGTGTTTCTACTGGGAACTATTTTGTTATGAGTAACATTTTTTGGTTTCTTTTTGACAATTTGAAATATTCCTCAGGAGTCGATGGAGTAATGTATTTCGTTGGTGTATGGGGATTATTTAGGAGAATATTGTTGTTTGTAGGAAACACATAGTAAAATGTTAGACGGTACAATTCTCAAGTCTTCAAAAGAATCTTATATGATTCCGGTTAGGGAAGGGGGTATTTGTCATATACATGCAACATTTCTGTGAATTTAACATTGTTCCTATGTAAAAAATTAAAAATAAAATTTATTGACATGATGCTACATACATTTGTTAAGTATCAGGTAATGGTGTTATGCCATTGTTCTTACCAGTATGAGATCAAACTATGTACTATAGATACAGAAAGATGATACCGTGTTTTCTCGATGCATGCAGCAGTCACAGATCCACAATTATCAAGAGCGACAGGTCTCTATAGTACTCAGACACTAAATGGGCTGCACCTTATTCTTGTTTTGGGCACCTTCATAGTCTACCTTCTTTTCTGCCATTGAGTATTATTTCCCAAAGTTCATCTCTCTTAGTGAGGGTGACCACTACATGGAGCATGTCCCTGCCATGCACCATCAATGACACTTTTCTCTTTCACTTTTTATCAGTAATTGGGGAAATCATCCTGACCCAGACACCAGCCTCCTTGTTAACAGCTTTAGGAAAGAGACACTGAATCTCTTATCAAGCAGTTGCCCATGTACATGGAGAAATCACTTGGATCCAGATGAAGCTGGACAGGGATTTGTACTCGTTATGTCTCATATCTCTAATGTGCCCAAAAATGTCCCAGCCTGACTCAGTAGCAGGGAAAGTGGATCCAACTACATCAGCATCAGTGGGCTGCAGCCTAGGGCTCCATAAAATTTTACTGATGCCTGACTAGGGGAGCCAAATCACAGTGCTGTAGCCCGTGCATGAACCTTCCTGCTGCTTTTTAAGCTGCCTGAATTTTAAGAGAACTCGCTTATATTGGGAGAAAGGAAGAAAGCTCCATTTGTCCTCTAAACGTTTGCTGAAAATGAATGGACAAAAGAAAGATTAATAAGAGAAAAGGCAAACAAAATTCATCTGAAGTGCAGCAGAATAACATAGCAGGGTGATTACCCAGATAACTCAGTGGGATCCAGTTGTTTATAATTC